>NC_142930.1:28002261-28104761 GCF_046866305.1 Octopus bimaculoides | reverse complement strand
AGTCGATTAAGTCGATCCCAGTGCGTAACTGGTACATTTTTTAATCGACCTCGGCGAAATTTGAACTCAGAACTTAACGGCATACAAAACACAGATAAGTACTTTGTCCAACGCGCTACCGATTTTGTGAGCTCGCTGCCTTGGCTACCTACTTATATAACCAGAAAATATATTCAGATTTGCAACTGATAATTGTATTTTCATATGCCGTATGCTAAAGATAGTCAAATATCTACGCAGCAAAAAATGCGTTTAATAGTATTCTATAATTCACATTATTCCATGGAATTTTATATTTACTATTAGAAATAAAATACAAAAGTGATGTTTGGAGGCTTGTCACTATAGTACTTATGAGGATAATTATCTTACGATTACAATGAATATATTTTTCTCTGTAAGGTATTTAATGAAAGGGTTAAAAAATTAGCTATTGAAATCTAATTTAGAGCCAACCAATAAGGATACAAATATCTATATATAATACAATGTTCATCTTCTCATTCTGCGTTGGTGCCCAGTGTCAAATCATTTTCGTAATTTGTGTATAGTATATGCTAAAAATAGCACCGATACGCCGAGTATTTACTAATATGTAAAAAATAAAACAAAATTCGATTTGCTTTCCAATTAGACCTCATATAATTGCACTCAGAGACAACAATCATCATTAAAATTTAAATCCTCAATTACTTTACAAATATGAATTGTATCCATGCATGGTAATCTCTTTGTACGAAATAAATACTTAAAATAATAATACTTATAATATAAAAGAAACGATATGCAATAAACGGTAGATTGTAATCACTTAACTGCGGGCGCACACGAAACATAATGCACAGGGACACAGAAAGACCGATACGCAACCACATATAAGCATAAGAGCAAATGTATATATCCAAATATTATGTAAATGTGTGCGTGCGTGCACGGGTGACTGTGTGTGTGTCTGTGTGTCTGTGTCTGTGTCTGTGAATAAATAGCATTCAGCAAACACATCGACATTTGCACCTATAAAAAATCCAAGCTTCAGAATTTCTCACCTCTTGCAATTCAGGGACGATACAACCTGTAGCCAACGAATTAGTAGAGTCTTTCTTTATCATGAAATACAGACCCGTTTTGAACGCATCTACAACAAATGACATCTCTACCACGACCTTAGAATAACACACACGAAAATATTAAAAATGATATATTCAAAATAGATAGCCAAGAATTCATTTAAAACAGTCCCAATTACTGCTATAATCCACAACGAGTCACTTTTAAGTCACTTTACCATTTACCATTTACTACTATCATACCATCCTGCATTCTTTTATTATTCTTTCTCTTACACCTCCTTCCTTACATTACTACTGTAGAGAATACACCTTCTACCGTACACCTCCTTCCATACTTTAATACTGTTTAGAATAACACCTACGCAAATATTATAAACAATACACTCAAAAGAGATATCTCAAGAAAACAATCACTATCACCATCCACAAGTCACTTTCAGGGCATTTGACCATTTAACATCCTACTGCTATCACACCACTTCCGCATTCATTTCTTCTTCCACTCTGCCAAGAATACACAACGACCTCGAACCCACAAGAGTAAACAAGAGAGACAGAGACAGACAGAAACAAGGAAAATGTCCCTTCTATTTGAATACTATGCAAATATTCGTTTAAAAAACTTTACATTTAATTTTTCCAAAATTTAATTGTCTTCCATACATACGCACACAAGAATAGGTGAAAGGAAGAGAGGGTGGGAGTTCAATAAATTATTATTATTATTATTATTTCTCTTTGTTGAATGTTGAAAATGAATAATTTGCACGGTGGTAACATCTCGGTGTTTTCTTATCATGCCTGCTCACCAAGTTTTCGTCACTTAACAGGATGCACAAGTCTTCCTCAAGGCACAAGTCACATACGGTGAATATTATAATATGGGTGAGCACGTTTTTATTATTGACCATTGTATTTCGTATTTCATTTTTCCTTCTTTTAATCTCCACATTAGGTCCGTTACTGATATTGCGTGTTGCAAGCTTATCTACTGGAATGAGGAGATAGGTTTGCGATAACGGACATAATACTGATTTTCGGAGGTCCCTATGTATGCGTATTTAGGTTGTGGCGTTTTGATTGTGCATTTTTATGTGATGTTTCTTGCATGCATCGATTCTGAGTGGACATGCAGATTTCTTGCGACAGCTGCAAGTATTTCCACTATTATTATTTTGGTAGTTATTTGGTAACTTTTTGCTTTTTTTTTTTGTTATGTTCTTGTTGATTAGCAGCGTCTGAAGTGCACTATGTGTTATAACCTATTTTGTAGATTTTTTTTTAGCTTTTTATTTGAATAATTATATATCGCCTGAAAAAACGCAATTACATCTTATAATTCAGGGAAACAGTTGCATAGTCAAGTATCTGCACGACAGAGAACTACGTTGCGTCGAAACAACTGAAGTGATTTAAAAATAAATATCCAGCCTTACGCAATTTTGTTGACACCTATTTCTTCAATTATCTATTCATACACGACAGATGCCAAAACTCAAGCGTGGAAGTACGTATATACTGCTACTGGGTAGCACATGGTAAATCTAATATATATATATATATATATATATATATATATATATATATATATATATATATATATAAATTATAATACAGGGTATCAAGAGATACCACCACGCTGAAAAAATAGCAGTCAAATCCTGACTCCAAAACCACAATATGTCCGCAAGGCACGATTAGCGAAGACGAAGACCAAGATTTGGTCTTCGTCTTCGCTAATCGTGCCTTGCGGACATTTATTGTGGTTTTGGAGTCAGGATTTGACTGCTATTATTTCAGCGTGGTGGTATCTCTTGATACCCTGTATTATAATTTTAAATAATTATTACCTTTGATGGTTTTTATTCCCATGCTGACCACTTGATAAGATCAATATTTTAAATACCGATCTTATCCTTATTTATATAAATATATATATATATATATATATATATATATATATATATATATATATCATAAACTTCAACTACGGAACTTGAGGCACATAATATTGTCTATCTTCTATAAGTCCGAAAAAGAAAACAGAAAACAATAATAAGAATTTATACATCCGGATATTAACTGTGTCATAACATAACATGTTGTTCATTTAAGCATATTACGGTATGACTCTTGCTCTTCACCATGTTATTGTGAGTCTTTCAAGTAAAAGTAATACCTGATACGCACATACAAATATATATATATATGTGTGAGTGTGTGCGTACGTATATATATGTCTGTGCGTGTATAGGGTGACATGCGTGCATGTGTATGAGTAGGTAAATATATATGTATATATATATGTGTGTGTGTGTGTGTGTTGGTATGTAAGTATACACGTGTTTATAAATATATATATGCATCTGTATTTATATGAATATATGTATATATGAATATATATATATATATATATATATATATATATATATATATATATGAATATATATATATATATGAATATATATATATATATGAATATATATATATATATATATATATATATATATATATATATATATATATATATATATATATATATATATAAATATATATATGTGTGTGTGTGTGTGTGCGTGTGTGTGCGTGTGTGTGTGTGTGTAAGTCCAAAAATGTATCTTTATGCGGGCAGCTATACATGGATATCATATTGAAATTAATATGTACTTGATTTATTTGTTTTAGAGATGTTTTGAATATTGTATTTTATGGAACTTAGAATCATTAAATATGTTATATATCTTCATCGGTTATATTTAACTCAGACAGAAATATATTCAATTTTGACTAATTGCATTTATACACTTTTTATACTCGTTTTCGAAATAAAATGTACATAATAAATTTGTTTGCAGATTTTCTTAATATAAATTTCAAAAATGAAATTATTTTAATTTTACATTAGTGAAGGTGGAAACAAAAAGAAGAAATTGTATTACACAGTTTGAAACATACATGCGCCATTCAAAACATACAGAAAATTATGAAATTATGTCATATATATATATATATATATATATATATATATATATATATATATATATATATATATATATATATATATATATATATATATATATATATATACTTATATACACACCAGTGTGCAATCGTGTGTGATTGTTAACGGTAGTCTTTATATACATATGCTTTTCTGTGTTCGCGTGTGCTAGCGAAATTGTATATATTTTAGTGCACAATTTTAACATGCAATAAATTCAACATGATATTAATCAAACCTAACAACATCAAAGATTCCAAAAATAAGACTGAAAGCTTCAGTGGCAATGCCAGCAAATGAAATAAATAACGTATCTGAAAACGAAGCCTCACTAACGTGAAAAAGCAGAAATAAACTTGGCATTTCAAATATCACTGAACATAGTTTGTTTTTCTTCTTATTTACACTGAAGATCAAATAAATTTAACTTTAATGGTAATGATTAACAGTATTTCGCCCAGTTTAATATAAACCATAGAACAGATGAAATGGATGCGCAAAAAATTCATATTTGGCTACTTTTGGTATCTTATAATTAATCCACTGATCTTCACCTTCATTATTTTCCTCAATTTTCGGTAGATGTATATGTTGATTTAATAGCATTGTTAAATTTATTTTATTCTTGTAATATAATTTTCAATATATATCAAATATACATATACGTATCAGCAAATGATCAATAATTGAAAGAAATAATTTCTAAGCAGGTTATTAATTGTGAGATTATGGAACATATAAAGGATTTATTGATATTTCTTTTAACTAATATTTAGGAATATCACCTCTGTAGATTGTAGCGGTTAATTTTTTACTTTTCTATCGTTCATGTATATAACCGTATGTGGTCTAGAAAAATAGCGTCCTCAAAACATCTTCAATTAAAAATAGAGTCGCTATAGCTATTGAATATTATTTTTATATTCACACTATGAATTTAGTTTACATATATTTGGAGTCGACCCTATCAAGTTGCACACTATTCTCGCTAGATGGAATGTGTGATTAAAAAATGGTTTACCGGTTTACCACATTTATCTAATGATAGCCACAGACTTTGAAAATTCAGTATTTAGCATGACTTTATCGGCACTCAACGCTGTTGATTGGGCGTCAAGTGATGCACTTTGTGTTGTAGGTTGCAGCATTCTATATATTACATTATTAATGTTTGATGGATATTAGTCCTCGTTTTCTTTGCTATTAACTCAACCTTTCGGCTGATATACTCACCAGCCTTCTTCAGGTGTCCTGGGGGAAATTTCGAACCTGAATTCTCATTCCTGGGTTCCATAATATTTTTCGATATTATTATTATTATTATCATTGTGTGAGAGAGCAGTGCATGCCATCAAAGTGACACTGGTGTAAAATATACGTAGCCCATTACACCCATCATGACTACCCGTCTGATAAGGGTACACCAGGCACATGCATCATAACAACATGTGCGCGACATGGGGATCTCATATCAAGATGAAAATCGCATGACCTCGCAGGTGGGGTCCAGTTAGAATTTTCTTCAGGTCGAGTAGCACATCCCGCTCAAAAGGTCCTTGAATAAGGTTTGTTTATGGATGTTGAGCAAAACATCCATGATTCGAAAGGTGAATTTTTCAAACCCCCAAAGAATACCTCTCAACACATGCCTATGATTCTCCCCCGTTACTTCTGCTCATGATCAGTGATGCACATACCGTCAGCCACCAAGGGACATGCTCAACTGGTTAAGGTCAAACAACTGACAAGCAAATCTGTGGTATTAAGCAGAATATTTGCTGTAGCCCATTTTTTATACCAAGATAAAACAATGTACATGATAATATTTCCAATCAATTAAGATCAGAAGCCATGAGAGCCACTGCCTTGTACTGCATTCGGGAATTTATTATTATTATTATTATTATTATTATTATTATTATTATTATTATTATTATTATTATTATTATTATTATTATTATTCAGGTGACTGCCTGGAATCGGACGTGGAATCTTGTGTTCAGCAACTCCCGCTCTTAACCACTACACAATATGCCCGTGGGCGTAGTGGTCAAGAGCGCGGGCTACTAACCCCAAGATTCCGAGTTCCATTCTAGGTATTTACCTCAATAATAATAATAATAATAATAATAATAATAATAATAATAATAATAATATTAATAATAATAATAATAATAATAATAATAATAATAATGATGATGATGATAATAATAATAATAATAATAATAATAATAATAATAATAATAATAATAATAATAATAAAATAATATTTTCTTTACCCACCTAAAAAAAGTGGGTAAAGAAAAGAATGCATGGTCAATTTCACAGGAATGTTGAAGATAAGACAGACAGAGAAAAAACGATGGCTCTGGATGATTAGATGTGATTTAAAACCGAAAGCGGAGGCTCTAATCTGCGCTGCCTAATAGCAAGCACCAAGAAGAAACTACATAAAATACAGAATAGACAACACAGCAGAAAGTGATAAGTGCAGAATCTGTGGACAAAACGGTGAAACGGTATGTCATATTACCAGCCAATGTACGCAAATAAGCCAGAAGGAATATAAGAGACGCCACGACAATATAGCTAGGCTTGTCCATTGGACACCCTGTAACAAGTATGGACTTGATAGAGCAAACAATTGGTAGGACCACAAACCTGAACGCGTCGACGAAAATAGAAATGCAAAGATCCTGTGGGATTTTATGATTCAGTGCGACCATGAGATAGAGAAAAGGAAGTCAGACATAGTCTTAATTGAGAAAGAAAACAAATTATGCTGGATCATAGACATAGCATGCCCAGCTGACAACAATGTATGCGATAAGCAAGAAAGAAAAGTCGAGAGATATGACAGGTTAGCTTGGTAAGTTAAGCAGTTGTGATGGATGAAAAAGGTAGCAGTAGTACCAATAATTGACGGAATCCTGAGAACAGTGAGCAAAAATCTCGACATTTACGTGGAACAAATAGGAGCTTCAATAAGGGTGGAACACTTGCAAAAACAACACTACTTGGAACCGCTCGAATATTCTGGAAGGTGCTCGAAAAATAATAGGTGTTACCTTACTTCACTGGTAGTGAACAGCTGAAACGGTCGGACATTTCCAGCGTTACAAGTTGTGCAAAGCAATAATAATAATAATAATAATAATAATAATAATAATAATAATAATAATAATAATAATAATAATAATAATAATTATTATTATTATTATTATTATTATAACATCGAAAAATACCTTCGGAATGAGAACCCAGTTAAGAAATTTCCCCCAGGACATCACAAGAAGTCTGGAGAGTATATCACCCGAAACATTGTGTTAACAACAAGCAAGATGAGGACAAATATCCGTCACATGTAAATCATGTAAATAATGTACATAATTCCTCATCTCTCAAACATAGAACTGTATTCTATATATTAATCATGAAGATACGACGGTGAGATACTGTAAAATGTAGATAAGAATTAAACTGAGCGTTGCCCAATTTTCTGGAAACCTATAACACTCTCATTAGTTTCCTTTACAGAAATTAAGGCGAACATATAAACAGGTGTTTCCATGGTAAAGGAAAATATTCACTCAACAAAAGGTACACAGAATCTTCATAAAGCACGAAAAAGCTTAAACTTAGAGACTAATATGAGGATGAAACCTATATAAAAGGAGAGAAGCAGAACAATATACTGAGAATCAAATAACATATTGTGTGATTAACGTTGAATATTGTATGTAAATATTTTTCATTAAAGGTAATTATTTACAGGCTCTTTCCAGATCAGCCACGTACCATGGAAAAAACAGAGACGACTTATAACTAGAAAAATCTCCTTGTGTCACAAGAAATCTCTATAGCCAATTTATCAGCTAAAGACTTCAACTCATGTTAATTTATAACATTCGAGAACAATAGCCTTTTATTGATTAAATAAACTTGATTAAATTTACAATACATTTTTCTTTCATTATATACTTAATGATATTCCTTTAACGTAATCAATAGATTGATTTTCGAAGTTCATTTTATAGTATTAATTCTATACATCATTTCTGGTGGAACTATTCATTAAAATGGTAATAATAATGATAATAATAATAATAATAATAATAATAATATTAATAATAATAATAATAATAATAATAATAATAATAATAATAATTTTATTATTATTATTATTATTATTATTATTATTATTATTATTATTATTATTATTATTATTATTATTATTATTATTATTAATATTATTTTTGTTATTTTTACTATTATATGTTTAACTTTTGCTTTGTATTTGTACAAGTTGGCTCCAAGTCTCATCCAGAGACCTGTTAGACGTTCATGTTGGTATTATGCCTAGGTTGTGATATATTTGGATTTCTATATAGTATTTTTCTAGAGAATGTTTAAGAAAGGATATAATTATGAGTTAGTTTTAAAACTTGAGATTACATTGGCAGTACATTATGTAGGATATGGTCTGTTCCTATGAGCACTATCTGTTGAATTTATACCATCGTGTGGTATCCTGGTATCTGGGCTAGGTAGCAATCAACCTCTTTTTTAATCATTCATATGACAACAGATATTGTCTTAGTCTTGAGGTTCCATATTTTACCAGTCTCTACTTCAAGATCTTTATACTTGCTTAGATTTTGGTAGGGATCTGACAGATACATTTATATCAATTGGGACAGTCATATTAATGAGTACGTATGATGTTTGTCTTAAGACTTTCAATATAATGTCTGGCCTATTCGCATCTATCTTTTTGTAAGTTTGAATGGTGAAGCTCCAGAGGAGTGAGATGTGATCCTTTACACTGGAGGTGGATTGTGTTCCACCCAGTTTTTTATCGTGGGGCAGCTAAACGTTTTGGCAAATTACCCAGAGTATATAATGTGCTGCTCTCTCATGCCGGTTGAGATATTTTGTAGGCGCAAGGAGACTGCCCATGAGAACAACATGTTCAACGATTTCATTTTGTGGTTTATATACACATATTGGGCAGCTGTCTTTCACTATTATTATTATTATTATTATTATTATTATTATTATTATTATTGAGTGAGAGTGCAGTGCATGCCATCAAAGTGACACTGGGGTAAAATATACGAAGCCCATTATACCCATCATGACTACCTGTCTGATAAGGGTACACTAGGCACATGCATCACAACCATATGTACGTGACATGGTGATCTCATATCAAGATAAACAGTGCATGACCTCGCAGGTGGGGCCCAGTTAGAATTTTCTTCAGGTTGAGTAGCGCATCCCGCTTAAAAGGTCCCTGAATAAGGCTTGTTTAAGGATGTTGAGCAAAACACCCATGTTTTTAAAGGTGAATTATTCAAACCCCGAAGAACTCCTCTCAACACATGGCTATGATGCTCCCCCACTACTTCTGCTCATGATCAGAGATGCACGTATCGTCAGCCACTAAGGGACATGCTCAACTGGTTATGGTCAAACAACTGACAAGTAAATCTGTGGTATTGAGCAAAATATTTGCTGTAGCCCAACTTTTATACCTAGACAAAACAATGTACGTGATAACACTTCCAATCAATTAAGATCAGAAGCCATGAGAGCCACTGCCTGGTACTGCATCCGGGCATTTATTATTATTATCATTATTATTATTATTATTATTATTATTATTATTATTATTATTATTATTGAGTGAGAGAGCAGTGCATGCCATCAAAGTGACACTGAGGTAAAATATACGAAGCCCAATATACCCATCATGACTACCCGTCTGATAAGGTTACACCAGGCACATATTATTATAATAATAATAATAATAATAATAATAATTATTATTATTATTATTATTATTATTATTATTATTATTATTGAGTGACAGAGTAGTGCATGCCATCAAAGTGACACTGGAGTAAAATATGATGATGGTAGTAATGGGAATGATGTCGCTGTAGACAGTACTGGTGTATCGGCTGTTGTACAAAGCATTTGTGTACTTGTTCCCGAAGGTGTCTCTCCACTCTAATCATACCTACCAGGTTATTTTTTGTGACTTCGGTGGTGTTTTCACTTCTTTATTTTTGCGAGAACTCTCGGGGTTTTGCCATTGAGGTTCTTCGCCGTCACCACAGAGTTTTGCTGCTGTTATGTTGATAATAAAGTTCTTGTTTTATAGGGTTCTGATGCTGTTGTTTTTGCTGCTACCTGGAATGTAGATGTTGGTGAGTTTTCTGTTCTGTTTGCTGCTGTTGCCTCCACTGTTGTTGATCTTCTTATTGCTGCTTCTATTGTTGCTGCTGCTGCTGTTACTGTCACTATTGCTTTTGCAACCGCAGTAGTCACCTTCTGTGCTGTTCTGTTGCTGTTCCCAGTGTGTCGGTGGTGGTGTCAGCGAAATTTTCCTGTTTGTGGGCAGAGGGTTTTGATATGATTTGTTTCCACACGTAGGTGACATGTCGGCCCTCTGCTCTCAACATCCACGTGAAGTTTGTGATATCTAGTACGATTATGAAGCTTGAGATGTCCTCGACGCTTGTTGATCCGCCTGTATTGATATTTGCATACTTTGTCTTAACCAGTTCTGCTTCTCTATTCTTTGTATCAGCAGAATAGTGATTTTCCCTTCTATATCGAAGAGAAACTCAGCCACCAACAAGCAGTTATTTATATCTGGTGGTATATTTAGTATTTTACTTTCAATACCCTTTGCCCTAGGTAAATGGGTATGAGGATGATTTGGACACTTGATAGGCTGACTGTTGGGTGATTTCTGGCCTCCTCTTATGAAGTGAACTTCACTTCGGCAGTCCCATACTTCCCTTCTGGATATATAAATATTGCTTTTCCAAATTAGTCGTAAACATTTCGCGGCGGCGGAAGTGGTGGTCGTGGTGGGCTTAATGTTACCACAGGGGGTGTATTCCAAACGTGCACTTGAAACTGAATCGTGGAAATATTAAGAAAAGCACAGTTCAGAAGCATTAGCTTCTTCAAAACAGAAAGACTAAATTTTCTAAATAGTTATCAAATAACATCTAGAAAGATTAACTCTTAAAGGCAAATCTTCTGCCAAACAAGGAACATCCCTACCTACATCCTCTTGCAAATATCAAAACACAAACACATTTCTATACTAACAACTTCCTGACCTAAATTTGACACATCTAATCTCTTACATGCGTGAGTAATAACCTATTCTTCCCTACCAAATAATTTTCTGAACACCGAAAATTCGTATATAAATCTACTAAGCTTTTTATCTAATTGCATTATTTTGTGAACCCTCAAAAACTCTATCACCTAAAGGTTAACATACCAAAATGAACTCATCTAATTACAACGGTATAATTGCTAAATTTTAACACATCCCAAACTAAAATTTCAAATCCGCCATCAATAAGGAAATTAAATCAATGACAACTAAACACAGTGACACATCTGCTTAACAACAAACGATTTCACCTACCTTATCTTTTTGTGAAAGATAAAAATGCCCAAGATCTGAAGGTGACGCACCTAAATAGAAACAGTGGATTAAAATTGTCTGCATGCATGAAGAATTCAGAATAACACAAATTTAAATTACTGTAATTCAGTAATTCTGTAATACCTTTCCATGATAACCTACTCGTTCCGCCGCCGCCGCCTCCTGTCATATCTCTGCTGCTGCTGTCGACCGCGCAGTTCTCACCCAGCCTCCGCCCATCCGCATACAGCGCCCTAGACCGATGGTGCTGCACGCTTTACGGCTCCACGAACCTCAATTATCATTGAAGAAGGTTCTACCAGGCCCCAAAAGATCTTAACTCAACATATACTACATAATGTTTTGAAATGTACAACATTAATGATAGCTAAGCGCTCAGAATCTCTGAAGTCACACTTGTTCTTGTTAAAGAATAATAAAAATTTTCTCCACAAAAAGCATTGAATAATTTTTAACGTAAACGTTTTAAATCATAACTTGATACAAAAAGTAACATTAATACATAGGCACACCCTCCCACGCAAATCACCAAGTACATACGCAAACACACACATAAGAAATAGAAATAAAGTGCGTAAAAGTCAATACGAAGAGTACTCCAATGTGAGTTCAATATTGGTAAACGTTTCAATTTCCTGTATTATCACAATAAATAGTTTCCTGTTCATACGTACGTTCATCACTACGTTCCTCTATTTAAAGTAAAGTTTTGTGAGTACAGTGCGATTGACGTCTGACGAACGAATGCATGTACGGGAAACTATTAAAAACGCGATAAGTACATGTAGTTGAAACGTTTAGTAATATATATATATATATATATATATATATATATATATATATATATATATATATATATATATATATATAGATATATATATATATATATTCATACATAATACATTCATACATAATACATACATACATACATACATATGTACAAAATACATTTATCCACATTCACATACGCATATAAAGAGATAGTAAAACCTTTAGTGTCCTAGGGTTCAATTGAAAATATTGATTTTGAAGACAAGACACTAAACTATTCAAAAACGCGTAAGCTGTAAATAATACGGAGCGATAAACTAACAGTACTTTATTAGCAAATGGCATAATATCATACATTTATTATTATGTGAAGCCCATGTTCTAATGTCAGTATATTTCATAAAGCCAATAATATGAAAATTGAAACAAGTTGTACAGGACCACCATGCATCTCCTTATACGTCAATAAAATATTTTGTCCATTTACCAATATTTTTCTATCCATACCATTTCCCTATAGAAAGCAAACTCTATAAAACTATTCATTTGAGTATATTGCGAAGACATTAAATACGTACCGTATACATTTCAAAGAATAGAAAAAAAAATCAGAAACACAATCTGGAAATTCTATTGTCCTAAGAATTAATAGAAAAACAATCAAAACACAGGAGTCCTCTACGTAAATGATGTGGAATATAATGCAGTGACATTTGTTTCGCTGTCTTCCATAATACAACCTTGGATAAAAAGAAATAATTCCTACCTAGGATTCTTTTTAGTATAAGCACAAGGCTCGAAATTTCATGGGAGGGAGCTAGATATCATTGAACCGAGCGCACAACTTTTACTTATTTTATCAGCCCCGAAAGGATGAAAGACAAAGCCGACATCGGCTGCATTTGAACTCAGAACGTAAAGCCGAAAGAAGTGCCGCTAAGCATTTTCGCCGACGTGTTAACGAATCTGACATACCACCACCTATTTTCCTACTTAGAACTGAAACTTCCGGTTATATATAGCCTTTCGGGACTTCAACTTACATAATGCTACAATCCCAAAATAAATAAATTATATAACTTTCTGTTTACTAGCTATATCCCACGTTTGAAATCTTTAAATATAACATCTGGACGAGGCACAGACTAGTGTGAGTTCACAGAAACTCCTGGATGGTATAGACGCAATAATGCCATAGCAAGTGAAGCATTGTTCATCAGCCTTCAAAGCTCTCCTAGTGAGGTTTATAAAGTGGAAGTTCAGCTTGTAAATCAACTTCAAGAGGTAAATTGTAAGCAGGGCAATATCCTAGAGACTTTCGCTCAGATTTGGACGGTTTGTCGGGTAAAATGTTACTTCAGGACTTGGCGGAAGGTACTAGACAGATCAGCATCAGAGGGAAAGGAACATATAATTTGTTAACTTGGTGGAAGGTAGTATGTAGTCAGCTAGCCACAGTGGATTGTTTGAAGTATCTGTCAGTCATTTTACTACCCTTTCTTTTTATAGATATTATTAGTGCATTGTATGAAGTGCAATACTCGTAAATATTGATTGAAATGCATCATGTATTCCAGTGTTACTATAATAATCGTTAAAGAGAAATTATTTTGTGCTAATCAAGTTTAATAGTATTGCAAAAATATTCTCGACTGAACTGAAAAGATGCATACTTTATTTTATTTTCCTAAAAGTTTATAAATAGTGATCTGAGAGTAATTGCTAAACAATACATTTTTAACTTAATCTAATAAATTATTCTGTTGTATATTTTTTGACAGTCACATCAAATGTCTATTCAAAACTTGATTAAGATGCATTGGTTTATTTCACTCGGAAATAAACTATGCAGATTAGACTATATAAGTTTATTTTCTTTTATCTTGATAGGCATGAAATTGTGAACTTCAGCAAGGACAGTAGATATAGCTCCATGATTCTCTTTATTATCTTAATATGTTCAATAATTGGACATTCTGGCCGGGCTGTGTTTTAACTATCTTGTGTTAAGTCCATTACTTAATCTGTGAAATTTTCTAAGAATGAACTGAAAAGTGGAAATGCTCAGGATCTGAACCTAAAAGATGACACTTATCTTAACACAACAGCGTATTTTTATTTTCTGGCGATATGTCAGTTATTCCATCTATATATCACATGTACACTGCTATTACTATGAACATTAAAACTGTAAGTAATATGACTTTAACAAAAATAAAATACCTAACGATTACGTTTGTGAATTAATCTTCTATTTTTCTAATAAATATGCTGAATATTTTATATTTATCGCGAAAAAATATGGCTGTATGATTCACATAGCCACTCAAAATTAATTAGTTGTGTAATGAATTCCAACGACTTTTCTTTTGTCAACTTCAAATAGCTAACTTGGGCTCGCACATTGCTGTGTTGTATATTTTACTGGAGAATTATACAAATGACTTCAGATATATATTTGATTTTATCCGATTTCACCATTTGAATAATATAAATGATTGTATTTTTTTTTTACCTAATCTGCAGTATATACACTGTAGGAAATGGAATTGTCTGATGTCTGTATATTTTCATAAGACATTTGTGTCTTAAGATGAAATGATTTCATGTCTGAATGTGATTTCATTAAATCGTACTCCTTGCTGATAACATATATCTTAATATATGCCAGTCGAATACAACGAACTCTTGTGTAGTTCTGCTTTCCTTTTGGATCAGTACGCAGTCCAAATACTTTTGATGAGAATAAAATAACTGATTTTACCATTGATGTCTTCCCCGCAAGGCGTTAATAGTGAAAGCAAAAGAAAATATTTTCAAGCAGTTATCAATGTTGCATTGAAGTTATATCTTTAGCTCAAGAGAAGTTGACGAAGATCAAATGTCTGTTTCCTTGATAAAGTACATATGGCTTATATCCCAGGATAAAAAGTATATGTATTTTCTTCTGTTTGGAAATCACTGTTTGTATAAGTCATTTGAATGTACATATGAATTGGAGTGAATGTGATTTGTAGCATTGAATAACTTTACATATCGTTAGATAAGAACATGAATTTGAATATTATGATTAACTCGCTTTTCCTTGACTCTGTGAAGTTCCTACTCTGAAGTCACAGAAGAAATTTTTCGTGCACAGGATTTAAAACTGTTCATGTTTTCTAGGTTTAATATCGGAATATGTAGATTTCACCTTCACTCGCTCGCTAATACAGATGTTTAATGTATCACCAAAAATGTCACACCTATGACAAGATTATCTTTACAATGGAAATATGTACGTTAGCTGTTTTTGGGGTTTTATGTCATACAAATGTATGGATTGACAGGGAACTCCTGATTAAGAATTAAATCGAACTACTACGTAGGGCAACAAAATTGGACAAAATTGGAACACCCAAACAAAATTGGACACACACACCCAAGAAAATTGGACATAATAGCACAACCAACTTGTACCATATGCAATAAAGTCAATGAATGTAATTCAGTTCATAATGCTTGTAGTGCAGTTCAGTACCTTTATGTCTATACTCAGCATCCTATTGTGCTTTATGGACATCTTTCGAGATTAGAGATGATCGGAGTTCTTTCATTGCAGCGAGACATTTCCCCCATTTACTACGGAATAATATATATTTTTTTTTCTGTGAGCTTCCAGTGTTCCCATTCATGGCAACTAAAACTGCTCAGTTTTCGACACCACAGGATTTTCATCGTCTTATTCACTACATAATAGATGATGATATCATCATTTGTATTAAGAATTTGAATCTATATTTCGAAAATAATATGCTTCACACACACACACACACACACACACACACACACACACACACACACACACACATACATACATACATATATATATATATACATATATATATATATATATATATATATATATATATATATATATATATACATACATACACAGAGCAAATAAGTAACAAGGCTGTCCAGGTATCAGTGCATTCCGGCGAGAAAGACAACAGAGCGACAGTAAATCGTGTTGAAAGTGGGAGACGAGATAAAATACAACCAGTCGCTTCAGTGGTTGGCGTGAAAAGGAAAAGAGAATAAGAGATAACGGTAACCACGCGTCATATGTAATCAGTAGAAGTAAGAAAATGGTAGAGAGCAGAACGAGACACACAAATCTGAGAGGGAAGGGGAGAGGGAAAGCAAAAAAAAACAGAAACAAATAGTAGCACAGAGTGTAGATAGAGGAGGGGAGAAAGAAAGAGAGGGAGGTTAAAATGGTACCTCTTCCTTCTCTGCTCCCTGTGCTTCTCCGTGCCCTCGACCACTCTTCTCCCTCCAATTACTGACACGTCTCCAGTTGCCATCCTCATCGCTTACAGTTTTAATGGATGTTTTCAGGAATTTTGTAATAAATTAGTCCATTTCCAATCCTACTAAACGAAGATTAAGATTATTTTCTTTCGAGGAAGTCGTTCTGTCTTCTCTTGAGATGTTCCTTGGGGACTCGGTCATTCTTTTCTCTGCTTCAATTGACGTAAAATCACAATTTCTTATCATCATTCAGGATGCACTAAAGTAATCAGGAGTAACCAGGTGCTGAGCGAAAAAGATGGTGGTAATAGAGGAGAGTTGGAGGAGTGCATGAATTTATCGATTTCTGTCAGACCTTGTGCCAGTCATTAATTGAGGTTTTGAACTCTACCGATGAGGTGGAGGTGACGAGGATCGTACCTTCATTCTATTTATTGGACAAATTCCCTCGAAACTGACAAGTTGTAGTAATGCGTAGAGACTTGAGGTCGAATTTTCCCTCCTGCACGCGTGAAAGCCGTTTTAATGCAGTTCCTTCAGTCACAGCGCTTCTTTTGTGTAAATCATAAATGCTTCGATCCGCATTGGCAGATTTGGAACCTTCATTTGAAGGCTCATTTTTTTCTACTTAGCACTCCATTCTCATATATCTGAAAAGAGGTAAATTTTGTTCAAAATTCTGAAAACTATAAGCATTGGAAACGCAGAACTACAAAACCTGTAGAATACTATGATAATATTACTTTTTGAAATATCATTAGGAGGAAACGAATGGATTTACCTGACAACCCAACATACAGAAAAGCTACTCCCAGTAATATTTCCACAAAGGTTCATGAGGATGAGTTTGTTAGTTAGCTTTTTGTTGCGATAGCACATTTATTTCTTATTAGATAGATGGATAATCATTGAAACAAATTACTAACTTCAGGAGAACAGAGAGCTTTAATTATATTATTATTGCATATTTTAATATATGCTGTAATATTGAAAACGTAAGATTACATTCAACTTTAAAACCAAGAGGTGATACTGTACCAGATATTTAAGTACCATTATGTATGACTTGTAGATATCATATATCGACTGTTACATTTGGTAAATGGATGTAAAATGCTGAATGTAATTTACAATCATCGTTTGCATTTCAATTTCAGAGGAAAAAATCATCAATTAATTAAAAACGTTTTAAATATTTATAACAAAATTCACTTTGCAGGAAATTAACAATCAAATGGATTAGGCCATAAATCAGTGAAGATTTATTATACATTTAAGAAAATATAATCAAGGCAAATATTTTTGTGAATATATCTACTTAAAGACACGTAAAATTACTGAGCACTTTCACATGGCCAGCAAGTATGTTAAGAATGTCTAAAGAAAAACGAAAACAACATTTATTCCAGGTAATGAGTAACTCTTATATTTCCCTTCCTTACAGATATGTTATTCTAAAGCAATAAATTGACTGATCCAGCCAATTTTTATTGTACAGAATTGCATTTACGAGTAATTCATAATATTTCTGCATTATTAAGATACAAGAAACTATTGATTTTCATTAAATATGGAATGAGTTGAGATATTGCAAATAAGATGATGCATGTTGCAGTGAGCATCGACCGAATGAGGCGCAACCTTACAGGAATATTAGAGTTTCAGCTTTAAGGGAAGCGTGCGAAAATATACCCCGATATATGCTAAACCTACGCTTACTTTTCTGCTATACTCGTTAATTAAGTAATCATCAGCATTTTACGATGTTTTCTTGTTTAACAAATTTTTTAAATTCTGTATTTAAACTTAGTATATAAAAACATTTGTTGCAATAACAATTTGAAGAGGCAGGTGGCATTTTTGGATTTGATAATGATAAGAAGTACAAGTATCAATTGTATTTTGTTCATGATATTCGTGGTGTGTGATGTTCGATATAGACAAGACCATTATGAAGGTAAATTCGAGAAAGGCGGATTCAATGTAGATTGTGTAGCTATGAAAGTGTTTAATGATTATGTCGATCTGCAACAAATTGAACTATGTGCATCAGCTACTATTGCATAAGACCTTTGTTTGAAGAAAATTCCTGCTGCAGCAATGTGATTAACAAAGGGTAAATCGATTGTTTGTTCATTTCGAAGGACTCCAGCCAAAGGGAAATACTTTGGAAATGTGTTAAAGCGGAGCACATTGAAGAGTTGCAACTAACCAATGATACGAAGTGAAAAAGGAATGTTAATCTAATATTTTTTTGTTGCCTAAAAACATTATTGAAAAAGATATGATCGAGTGAACAGCCTCGACAATGAATTTCATGCTATTCATGTGTTTGTATCAGCAATGGAACCAATTCAAATTGATATTGAACAACTGTTTCCATAAGATACAAACACGATCACTGCAAAAGCATGTTTGTTTTATTCTAGAAAATTTCAGTTGACAGAATACTCCAACATGTCTCCGGTTAGGTAAATGTGTCAAGAAAATAGTCGATCTGCCCAGTAGTGGAAATGTGATTAGATTCATATGGTAATTGAATAACATTATGTTACAAAATTTTGCATAACTTTTGATTCTCCTAGTTTTTTAAGTGTTTGTTATGCAAATTCTCGCGCTGATTCCGAAACTGATCTTACTTTTTTTTTTTTTACGAGCGACTGTTCCTGAGATATATGACATTACGCTTATTATTAGCAAATGTGATGCTTATAGGACGGACCATCTGCTCATTTATTCACAAAATTTGGGATAGCTAGGAAAAATCTTGTTTTTGATTTAATGTAAACTTTTAATGAATGGCCAGTTAGGAGCTGCTCCGTTTTCATAGTACTCAAAAGGTATGCCAATCACTTCTTGTGTAGTAGAGAGTTGTCCATTAATGTGTATATTGATAGGATGCTAATATATTTTCTCTTTCAGCCCTTTATTATGAGTATTACTCTAAATTTTCTTGACCATGGCAGAGTATTTCTCTAACGTTTGCGGATACTATGTTGGAACAAAGCATGTATCACATGAAATCGTGAAAGCTGCCGAATACCGGATCGCTACGAGATTCAACTTTGGAATGAAATTGGGTGAACAAGATAACCGTTTCCTGCCGTTCACATGTAATATGTGGAAGCTGTCAATCAAATTTAGAATGACGGTTGGGAGGTTAAATAAGAGCCATGTCGTTTACTATTCCTAGGGTATTGACGAGAGCCAAAACGCCATCACGGTGATTGCTATTTTTGCATGATTGACCTAACAAAGTACAGACAAATTAAAGGAAGCCACGCACTTCAGTATCCCACCATAGCATCCTGTATTGCACCCGTGCCACGTGATGACAGGTTACTGGTACTGTAACCTCCAGAAAAGGTGAGAAAATCCCATCACAATGTTTTAATCGAATTAAAATTTTATATGCTAGATAAAATAATCAAAATTCAAAGGTTAAAAGAATGTAGCTCTGTTTCTGCTCATACTTTAGTTCACGTTATCATAAAATTCATACTATATTTCAGACTATAAAATTCATATTATAGTTCACGTTATCATATGCAAACATTTTATATTTTCAAGTAGACGATATTACGGAGGTGACATCGGGAGAGTCCGAAGGTAGCAGCCACAAAGAAATCGATGAAACGTTCAAGAATGAGCATCCACCCACACCTTCCAAATCAATGTGAACTGGATGATTTCACCAAGTTAGGAGCTGAATGTTTTAGTATCCAGGCTGAAATAGTGGAATTTATTCGAGGAGGACTGCACATCAAAAGAGTACAGGAAACAGCATAAAGAATTCAAAGTATACTTTGATATTTGTGAAGACCTCTATATCTGCAAAGATATAGATGGCTTGTTTGCAACTATTTGAATTGATCATGACCGAAACGAAAAGCGAGTTTTCTTTTTTTTCTTTTTATAGACAGCTCAACAAGAAGCCTCGAAGCAGTATTACTGCACAATGGAAATCAGTATCCATCTCAGCCTATCACATATTCCGTACAGATGAAGGAAAGGCTTCTTCAGATAATAAATTATGCGGATTATAAGTGGGATGTTTGTGGCAATTCTAAGATGCTTGCCTTCATTGCTTGGATTGCAGAGGGGATACACAAAATATTCGAGCTGATCATGAGCATTACCAGAAGTTTGAGAGGCCCGCACGAAATGACATGCGACCAGGAATGCAAAATGTTATAAGACAATCTGTTATAGAGCCTGTCAAGTTTTTGCTACTTCCAATTTATGTAAAACTGGGTTGCGTCAAATAGTTTATGAGGGCCTTAGATCATGCTGGAGAAATTTTTCAAGAAATTCGTTTACTCTTTCCGGAGCTGAGGGAAAGTTTAAGGGTGGTGTTTTTACAGAACAACAAATAAGGGCAATGTTGAGATAAGAAAAACTTAAAAAGGAAATGCAAGATGTCGAAAGAGAGGCATTATGTGCATATCGTGGTATAGTTCGTGGTTTCCTAGGCAACAGCAATGGTTTCAACTACAGTTGGTGACAAAGCTTATTGAGTGTTTTAAGAAATCTGGCTACTGAGTGTCCTTAAGGGTGCACATTTGCATTCCCATTTAGACTTCTTTCCTGAAGACTTAGGTCAGGTCATTGAGGAACATTGAGGAACATTGAGAAGAGATACCAAAGAAGAAGGGACACTTCCATGAGGAGAGACAATATATACGAGCACACAGAAAGTAAACATGGTATTTAATGCATTTCTAACGTAATCTCATCTACTTATATTTTGGGTTTAGCTTAAGGTGCGATGCTAAAAATGATTTTACTTGGTTGATATTGTTGCATAATGTGAATAAGGTCAATAGAGCACCACCGCAACCAAGTAGTTTTATTCCTATATAAAACGATTAATATTTCTTAAAATAGGCGCCTCGAACCTTGGGCAAGTGTGTTCGACTATAGCCTCAGACAGACCAGAATCTTGTGAGTGGATTTGATAGACGGAAACTGAAAGAAGCCTGTCGTATATATATATATATATATATATGGATGGATGTATATGTAGGTGTGTGTGTTTGTGTGTCTGTCTTTGTACCGCCACCATCGCTTGACAACCGATATTGATGTGTTTATGTCCCCGTAACTTAGCCGTTCGGCGAAAGAGACAAACAGAATAAGTACTGGGATTACACAGAATAAGCCCTGTGTCGATTTGTTGGTAGGTAAAATCTAAGGTTATTTTTGTAATCAAAAGAAAAACACTGTGAAACATTGAACAAAATTTAGAAAAACAATATTGTTGTTACACAGTGTAATTCAAATATAGTCTCGAATGTACTTGACTCATTTCTAAATTTACCACCAAAGTACAATATGTAGCAAAGAATCTTTAGGAGAGAATGTTTATCACTTTATTAGATAATTCCTAACTTTTCGTTCCGAATCGGAACTCGTATCAATTGTAGAACACACATATTACAGAGAAATGTGCAATCATAAAAAAAAAAACACCGAAAATAATCAAGCGAAGCACGAGATAATCGGAGATAAAATGTAAGAACATTGTTAAAAGATGAAAATATTTCTATTCACTGGACACAAAACTCTTAAGTTGCTGAAATTTTTTCTTACTATCAGTAATATTTATCCAACATACATTGAAACAGAGAGACCATTTCTGCGTTAGGGAATTTCGTTACAATTTTGGGATCAAGTTCGAGCGGCAACAGCATTAAGGCTAAACATTTCTTGAAGTAATATCTTTCGACATTTTTTTTTTGTTTTTGTACTTTGCAAAATCTACCTCTTCTCGAAACTGCAAGTCTTTTATTAGGCGTCTTTTTTCTTTTGATCGAAATTTGTTTTGTTCATGTTTATACATTTCTCATCTCCACATCTCCAAATTATGCGAAATATGTTGTTTTTTTTCGGACATTTATTTAGAGCATCCAAAATATTTAAAACAAAATCAGAAAACAAACGAACATACGTTCTTAAGTATGTTAAGCGAATATACATTTTTCAAATTCATACTCTTAGGATATAATAAATCTCATCATTATTGGAAAAATAACAAATTTAAATTTTATTGATTGTTTATTTTAATTTCAATGTTTATTATGTATCCTGTGTTTTGTCTGAAAATGGCATGATTTTTGTGAAAAGTGTATGAAAAAGTACTCATTTTCTAAATGAATACTGAATAGCAACTTTGTAAAATAAAATTAGCACGTGTTCAAATAAATTGGTTCTTCGCTTAATTATATTTACCATTCATTGAGAGAATAAAGTACGTAAATACGCCAACACATAATCTCTTCACTACCCGTATTCACGCCGATACTGGAGCAATAAATTAACACACAGTCGCACATATTCGATGAAGATGAGAGAAAATTTCAGTTTTCTTTTTAAATTATCCATGAAGTAAATGAAAACAAAGTGTTGTATAATTTAATTGACCTTATATTTAGAATGTACTTAACACGTTTGAGAAAATTATTGCTCTGTACCAATTGTTGTTATGAATTATTTTTATGCTACTGATTTTACGTCTCTTTTTGTTTTCTTTCTCAGTAATCATCACGTAAGTATATGTTTTCATGATCAGTTTATTCCAACTCATCAGTTAACCTAATCAACATACACATTGCATGAGGAGTAAGTTTAGTTTCTAATTCATTTTATCTTATTTATTTGGTTTTGTTTCTCTCCATAAGTTTAAGAGATCCTCAATGCAAGTCAAGTTCTACGCAGAAAGTAAATAATCAATTGAATATGTTGTTACTTGAGAATCAATTGTGTTAGATTGAAACTAAACGTATCACCATTTGTCAACGTGTACATTCTTCTAATATATGCAAGAATAGCTCTTAGTTATTCATTCATAAATCAGTTAGATGCACTGAAGTTCATACATGTTCCTTATAATTTTGGTTATAATGAACTTGTATATATAAAGAACGTTACTAATATTATGGCTTCAAATGTCAAATAAACAAATTACTAAATTTGTAATGTCACATGGATCTGCAATATATCTCACTACGTTTTTAGTGAAGTATGAATTTCACTGTTAGAAATAAAATATTAGAAACCTTGTACATTAAGGAAAATGCCAGAAACGTTATAAAATAAACAAAATCAGGCTAAACAGGTTATCTGCCTCAACAGCTCCTTTATAGGATTCAGTGGCTAAAGACATCATCAAGAAGAACCACGTCCGGTTTCGGCCCCTACTCCGCTATCGTTTCCGACGTGGCACTCCCCACCACACCTTTCAGAGGTATCGTCAGCTCTGGTGTTGAGTGCGTTTTTTCTTTCTCCTTTTTTATTTTGTTCTGAGGTTTCTTTGATGCAGCGCCAACGAATATCAGCGGGCGAATAACCATCCTACCAAATAACCCTTTAAATACTTGCCGGTAGGCTCCAGCAGCCAGCACCAACTAACTGTCACGTGACACTATCTAAGATTCAACTGACTAATGGAGGAGAAGTGCACGTACTTCTAACCCACGCCCTCTCTAAACCTGCCTTCCAATAGTGTCCTGTTAGTTTCAGTTTCACCAGCCAGATCCGACCAGCTGTTTGGTGGGACAAGCCTTCGAACCACGAAGAGGGTGCGTTATGAACAAGATCGCTACCGTGTCCCACCTGTCAATCAGCGATTCTGATTCAGTGTCAGCCAGCCTCACCTAGGTACGCTATTTCCCAGTCGGTATGCTATGGTATTCAAGCCATTTTGGGTCTTCTCGCTGCAGCCATGTATAGAAGCTGGCTTTTTCGACTGCCTCCTGTATCTTCCTTATTAATTTGTCCAGCTCTGAGCTCGAAAATGCAAACCTTCTTTGAAATAGCGTTGCCATTTTCCTTTCAATGAAGCCTCTAGCCGCCACTGCCAGGTGATAATACTCGACAGTCCATTCTTGTTTTTCGCACTCTTCGATTAATCTCTCATACCTCTTCTTCCGTTGCTCTGCATTAGCGATGTTCTCTTTCTATGGAATTGTCAGCTCTAACAAAAAAATCCATTTTTCCATTCAGTGTTCCACAGGATTAAGTCCGTTTTATTTTTTTTTGTTTCTATGAGTGGAAATATTGACAGTCTTTCCAAATTCGCGGCCAGCTCCCAGTATCCCTTCCATCATTCCTCTGTCTCGTATACTTTATTTGAAGGCCTGGCCATCTTTTCCCTCCTTCTGCTAATATATTTTTCCGCTTTTTACCAATTTTGGGTACTCTTTCCTATCACATACCTCGAGCTTCTTGAGTGCAGCATTTACGACAACGAGGACTTGATCTTGACACCGAAAATTAAGTGTTTGAATTTTATCGGATGGGACCTTATGTACCTCTTGATACGATTCTAGAATAGCAAAGTCTACCTGGTACAAAACATAAGCAAAAGTTGACAACGAATTCTCCGGAGAAATAGCCGAGAGGACTCAACACATGCTAATTAGTGTTACAGGAGATTCGAATATAAATTTCGATTTTTTTTTTATCTATATGAGCCTGAGTGAAACGACCAATCTTACACGCACTTCTGTAGATGAATACGGTTTGAAGTTTTTGGTGAATCAGCCTCCACAAATAAAAACTACAATAACAAATTTTCATTGAAAATTGTGAATCATGTTTTGCATGTAGTCGAAGGAAAAACTGATTTCATTATATGAACCTATGAATATACTTTATAAAATATTGTGTTATAAATATGAATTTAAGTTCTACCTCGAACACTTGTTGAGAAATGTCAGTAGCGCTGTAAATAACCATATTTTTTCACAATTTATAGTTGTGCCAGGACGTGTTGTTTAATCGTAGATTAATGTTGATTGAACA
The DNA here is from genome assembly GCF_046866305.1 of Octopus bimaculoides. Lineage (NCBI taxonomy): Eukaryota > Metazoa > Mollusca > Cephalopoda > Octopoda > Octopodidae > Octopus > Octopus bimaculoides. Next base: position 28,079,338 of record NC_142930.1, on the reverse strand, counting down.
AACGTGTGTTTAAAGGAATTTATAAAGCTGTCAACCTGACATGTGTTAGGAAATTTCCAACTGACATAATTTTATCTAATCTGGCCCTCTGTTTTTTTTAGTAGATGCGGTGAGATTTGAGGAAGATAAACTCTTTAGTTGATATGCCTTATGGTTATACGAATGAATTGACATTTCCTCGTCTCTTTGGCCTATGCTTAAAAATGGAATTATATTGTTACCGGATTACTTGCTTGCTTGAAACCACAACGTATCTTTATATTCTGCGTGGGAAAATGTATGAGATTTAAATTAAATGTCTATCGGGAGAATTCCCATAAAAAGGGTGTTTTACATAACCTTTCTTATTGTAATTTCGTGTCCATAGATTATTCTATCGAAGAGGAATAAGTCTGCACTACAACCAATTCAAAAATATCTTTCTACATTACAAACAAGTTGCAAGACCCCCGTGCATCATTAATAAGTTGCATTCTAAATATAAGGTCAAATTAGCACGTAGTACACGAATTTCAAGAATATATATTTGTTACCAAATCTCATAGATCTGTACGTCCATTGATTTTCTTTTCCACGTCCATATCGTCTAACATATGTGGTGTACTTACATATAATGTTTGTATTTCATTTTTTTAAAATTTGTTAAGTCTTTTTAATTTTTATTTTTTGTATGAGAGTAAAGGGAATCATGATGTAATAATTACTAGACAATTCTACAGTATGTTTGTTGCCTGCGATGAAAGTTTCACGTCCCATTGATACTTGTTTATAACTAGGTGATTACGATCACCCACTTCTAAACTAAGTTAATTGACAATAATTATCTTAGTAAGTGACATAAAACAGTGTCGGTGACAGGGTACAAGATCTTAACTACTCTGTTAATTATCATGTTATGCTGACAAGGAGATAACCAATAATCTTCAATTATTTGCGAAAGGAAGTTAGAAGAGGAAACATTGCCTATTGTCAACGTAGCGTGTCTTTGTAATACATTGAGAAATATCCAATCAACTATATTATGTTGAGAAGTTCATTTAGAAGAGGAAAATAAAATCTTGAAGAATATTAAGTGTGTAATAATTTCAAGTCAACATTCTATTCAAAAACATTTGCATACTCTAGGGGATGTCATGAACGTTTTATTCTCTCTTTATAAAACCCCGCCCACCGCAACCCGTATAACTTTCTGGTCTTTGTTAACATTAGAATTACTACAAAATTTTATGATTTGGTGTGAAAATTAAGTTTCTATTGACTCATTACTGTTTCAATTTTCGAAGCAATTACTCCTCATTTATGTCACAACTAAAAGAAAATCAGAAGCAACATAATTCATTTAACTTTCACTGTTATATCTTCTCAAATAGAAGACTATGCCTTTGTAAAGGTGGCAGATGTTTTTATTGTCGTTATTTTGGTTAGTTTCAACTAAAAGATGACCCTTTTCTTTAAAACGAAACAATTAAAACCAGAGATTGTTCATGATCTAAGGCAACGGATTCAATAGAAAACTGCACCAGGAAACTTACTCCACCCTTACTTATTGAAACACATTTCTGTTTTTGTTAAATATCCAAACAAAACCGAAATAGGGACGTTGACGGTGCGAATACCGGTTTGAAGCGCACAGACACACACACACCCACAAATATATATCAACTTTTAACATTCGGAAGAAGAATGAACTGTATTTTGTTCCCGGCATTATTAAGGTAAATTCCAAGATGATAGATTCAATGTCGATTGTGTCGTTATGAAAGTGTTTAATGAATACACAGTAGTGACACAAGTGCCGAGAGTTTTGGTGTATAGAGAAGTGCCAATGGACGGAACTCTCGGCTCTTCAGTCACTTTGTAACATCTGTTAGTTTTTAATATAGAAATATTCTATACACCATGTATACATTATCTTGAAGCACTCTTAATGACTTCATAATGGGAATTTAAAATGTATATGCTGTACGAGATCGTGAAGTAATGGCAGTATGAGTCACCTGGTTCTTCTATATTTTTCAATGAAACCCACCATTTCAAATATTCGACATATTGATCTGTCATCATGGATTTACCGAACAATAGTCTGTGGTAAACACAGGAAACTTTCTCATTCTGAATGTTATTAATCTGTCAAAGAGCAATCAATTTTTTCTCTCATTTTTGCTTTCGTATTCATTCCTGCTACAGCTAAAAAAGGAAGTAAGATAAAATAATTCTAGTGGAAAACCCATTGCTTAGATGCGACATCAATAATCAATAAGTTCTCTAAGTGACCTCTTGATATATCTTAATGCCTGTAGCTTTATTCTTTCTTCTATAGCTTCAGGGAGAAATCATGGAAAATGTCGAGTGTGTTAGAAGGCAGTAAAATTGTATGGACTTATTTTTGCGACATTGATTTAATATCAAATTGATAACGTCATTCTCAAGTAGCAAAGGAATTACTTCAATAAGACTCCAAAATCGTAAGAAGGTAGATTTGAAACACTAAAAGTCATATAGTGAATAAGAAAAGTTTGCAATAAAATGAATCTGATAATTCAATTCTTTTTATTCTGATGTTTATATTTTGATAAATACGAAAGAAATTTTTTTTCCAAATATTCTTCACGTCAGTTATTTATTAATCAGCACCAACCGTGTTAAGAAAAAAGAAACTATGATATATATTTTTCAATTTGAAACAAATGTCACACACTAGAAACTGACTTCTAGAAACATCAGGTTGAAGTAGATAAAGAATTTATATGATCCAGAAAAATCGAGATTCTAAAGTTGTGTTTCTTTTGGAGATTCAAGACAAAATATAACTATTGAACTCAAGACTTCACCAGAATTTCTTCGTTATTTTTTATTTCATGTTAGACACACATTAGTGAGATATATACTATACATGCTATCTAAATGTCGGAAAAATTGTTTGATGAAGACAGAGTCGAGCATCAATCTTTATATTTATCGTTGCGCAGATTTGCAGGTTAACTGCCACATGCACAAATATCTTATAATAGAGTATTCTTTTACCTTTACTTCGCACTCTGCTATCATATCCGTTCCGTCTTTTTCCACTATGTGTGGTATTCGAATTAAAATGTTCTTCAGCTCTTTGTTTCAGTAGAGGTAAAGATATTGAGCTCATGCATTATATCCTGCATCTATCATTTACTAATTATCTCCAACATTCGTTCAACATACGTTCAAACCAATATTTTATGGGGGTGTAAAAATAAATAAATCGAATCCTGACATATATAGTAGAAAGTGGAAATCAAGTGGTCTATAACTTAGTATACTACGAAGGGACGTTGGCAAACGAAATGTCCTGAAATAATGCAATAAGCATGTAATTACAAAATTACTTGTTGTAATTAGGTAACTCCTATATATTTAGGTCACATCCCTGATCAGTTAAAAGAAACTAAAATGGTAGTAGTGAATAAAATCGAGTAGATAATCTCCTTGAGCGTATGTCTAAGACAAACAAAATGCAAGTGTTTTGCAAACTGGTATATGTATTTATGTTGGATATTTAGAAAAACTTTGGCCGAAAACATTTTCATAAAATGCGAAGATCGAACTTCCGGTAAATATTTAGCCAACCGAGAGGCATAGAACTCCCAGTTTCATAGTTCAATGAATTTCATCAAATATCTGTTGTGTTCAGATATTTCTTTTCCTGTTCTCGTTTTAATTGTTATCCGTTTCATTTGCTTCAATACAACTATATTGATACAGCATATATCTAGATCGATGATTCGAATAATGTTAAATACATTATCTCTGATAAACTGTGCATCTCATATATGAGTCACATTCTACAATTGTGTGTGGTAAGACACTTAATTCCCAAACACGTTGTTACAAAGTTTAATCAGATTGTACAGCACCTTGAGCAAGTGCTATTTACCTGCTTACCTAGATATATATATTTATATTTATATATATAGGTTTATATATATATTTATATTTATATATATATATATATATATATATATATATATATATATATATATATATATATATATATATATATATATATGTATATATAAATATAAATATTATATATATATATATTTATATATATATATATATATATATATATATATATATATATATATATATATATATATATATATATATATATATATATATATATATATACAAGAATAAGGGCAGAGAATCGTCAATTAATAATAGAATTAATAATTAACAATTCTGCCAAGTAGTTCAGTATGAAAAAACCTTTATCGGTAAGACTATTTATCATTATAAATATACAGGGATTAGCAATTGAGTTGTATATATATATATATATATATATATATATATATATATATATATATATATATATATATATATATATATATATATATATATATATATATTTATTTATATATATATATTTATATATATAGCAATTGAGTTATATATATATATATATATATATATATATATATATATATATATATATATATATATATATATATATATATATTTATTTATATATATATATTTTATATTTATATATATATAAATACATAGTGTACATTTAAACACATAAGAGAGATGTCCATAATAGGACATCTAACCCGCTAGAAGGAGCAGTCAAACTCCAAACCACAATTAGCGATAATTTCGAAAGGGAAAAACGGGAACAGGAAAAGAAGTATCTGAACTCAACAGATATTTCAAGTAATTCAGTGAACTATGAAACAGGGAGTTTTATGCCTCTCGGTTGGCTAAAGATTTACAGGAAGTTCGATCTTCTCCATCGAGAATACGAGCCCAATATTGTAATAGATTGGGATTTAAGGGATCACAAATTTTAATTTTTAATGCCCTACCACAGAACATCAGGGATCTGCAAGGTGTGGACATGAAAGTCTTCAAAAAAACTCTAGACAGCTTTTTATCTGGAATTCCGGCTGAAGTCACATCGTGGCATGAGGCACAAAGAAGTGCGGCAACGTCCAATTTACTACTACACCAGAAACGATACTGGAAAAAGGCCCGGACGCAGTAAAGGTGGTGCACGATCATGGCCTCAGCCTCTGGCTGAAACCCATAAAAGATGCTTACATACATACATATACACACACACATACACACACACACACACACCCATACACACGTATATATATATATATATATATATATATATATATATATATATATATATATATATATATGTATATATACTGTTGTGTCTTGGAAGTCATTCTCTTTTAGTGCCTTATAATTTAACACACTCAGCGGTAAAATTTCCACATATCTTTTTTATCTTTCTAACATTTTCTTTGCGTCTAGCAACCCATTCAATAGTTATTCACACTGAGTTCCTTTTGCTTCTTTGTGCACATGTGCGTGGTATAGTGTGTGTGTGCCTACACATGCAGATATGTATGTGTGCGCGTGTGTGCATGTTTGTATATGTGTGTGTGTATACCTCTGTCTCTAAGTGTGTGCATGTTTGAGTGTGTGTATGTGTGTTTTGCAACTATGTACCGTTTTTGTATGTATCGATGTGCATCTTCATATGTGTGGGAGTGCGTCTCCGTATGTGTCCTTGTGTGAAGTAAAGTGTGTGTGTATATATGGTCATGTATTTCAGTCTTCATTTGTGTATGTGTGCGTATGTGTGATTCTCTGTTCATATAACCAATGTACCTGTCCGCCTGTATGTTGAGCTGCTTACTTTAATATCCATATGCTTATATACATGTGCATATACACATATATATTTATACATACACTTCCCAGCATACATACATCTATCTACATAACAGCCCACTAACAATTCCACTCTGCCTGTGTAAACTGCGGTTATGGAGGCATGATATCTACTATGTATATTTCCTACTTAGTATTGGGGAAGTTTCATTTTTGAGGACATATATATGTATATATATATATATATATATATATATATATATATATATATATATATATATATATATATATATATATAACGTACGAGGCATCTTCGTCAGACTAACTCAAACTAATTGGTATGTATTTTGAGTGCTGAATTCGACATGCTGCTAATATTTTGGTATAAACTGCAGCTGAATATGCGATTTTGTGACTGTCTTTCTGAAGCGGTTACAAATGGCTTCCCTAAACCAGATGCGTATGAATTAAAACAGAAAGGAAGAGGTGAAACAATTTGCTAAAACTTGGCAAGGACATTAAATTTAGCTATATAATAACATAGTATAATAACAAGATATGTATATAGTCTCTAACATCTGTTTCTTGAATATCCCACATAATTACATACATTGATACATATGCTAACACACATATATAACATATTGGTAAAATACACATCGCTGGGAATTCCCATCACTGGTTGATCTCCTCATTGATTTTAGAAGCTCAACTTGTACCTTCCATCGCAATGTTGGCAAGTCTTCCGTATCGCCAGTAGTTATATCAGGATCACAGGCGCTTCATTCCCAAGTCTGTACTCTTCGCCTGAGTGGGCAGTGAGAACTGAACTAGTCTTCACCAGTGAAACTAACCCTATTGCGGTTTTTTTGATAAACATATTCATTTTAGGTTTGGTCTTATTTGCCGTATCGAGTGCGTTCTTCCAGGGCGCTGTACGTTCAATCATGACGATGTTTTTTGCATATTCCTCCTGAATAGGAACATATCTGGTCGAAGTGATAAGCTGAGAAAGCGAGTCAGCTCCTCAAGCATATTTGCATCTCCCAATCTTAAACTCAATGCAAAATAAAAAAAGTAGGTGGCTCTACCATTGCTTTAGCCTAAGCAGCCTTGTCATCTTCCCTTAGGAATGTGATATCTTGGGCGGTGCATTCTTCTGGTTGTTCACCTTAACACTTTGCAGGTTTGTCCACTTGGTAATATCTGCAAGGAGCTTGTAACTTGATTTGTACAGGCCTTCTTCCGGTCCCTTTTAGTTTCCTTGTCAAAATGTGGTTTAATATGCAAAGAGTTACTCCACTCTGCTTGAAGGATGAGTCTTCTCATTTTCACATACTTTAAGGTTATTGGGCGTTTGGTAAATTGTCAACAACGGCATGAAGGAGGTAGATTTGTACAACATATCAGTCTCTTTGCATGGCAAGTTCTACAGCATTCAATCTTCTGTTGAATCGTAATGAAAAGTGTTCTTCTTGTTCCTGTGTTTAGTGTTTTTGTGTCTCTTGAAATCTCTTAGTATTGCTAGTATGGTTATGATCTTGTCGTCATGCCTGAATCTCTCTCATCCCGAGAGACAGCTAATATGTTGATTGTTCTCGCTTTCCTGATTTTGAATTCCTTCCTCACTGGTGAAAATCATAGGCGGAGCTTCAATGTAATGTTGCATAGATTGACTGAACCGAAAGCTGGGAGAATGCCCTTCCACCCTCACGCAAATTTATAGCAGATCCTCTTCCTCACCTCTACTCCAGCCAAGGCTAAAAAATGGCAAGACAGCAAATATGGTCAGTGAAGTCTGAGGATGATACCATACTGGAAGCAACATATTTTGAATCTTCCAAGTAGCTGGCTTTTATCCGCTGTCCTCAGTTGAGATTTAGCGTCTTTGCTATTGCCAAAATCCTTAAAATTGATGGTTATAATCTTTTCCACAGCATTACATTTTTTCTTGAGTTACTGGAATCGCAGAACTCTAAATACTAAAGACGCCATAAGTCCTGGCTGTAAGGATTTTATTGTACTCCGCTTTACAGGGGGTTCAGTGTCAGTTGTGTCTCTGCGTTTGAGGGTAATGACTTTTATGTCATCTATGAATGTTTTATAGATGCCAAAATGGTATCCATATTTCCTGCTCTATTTGGCTGATTTTATCCCCAGCCTCGGTTTGCCGGGAGGTACTCTCATCGATTAGTGTTAGTAGCTTGAATTAACATTGTTGCATGCAGCCCTTCCAAGCTATCAGCTACAAGTAATTACACGCTTCGTTAATTTTTGATATTTTTCTCCGAAAATGTTTGAAAATGTCTATCAGTGTGCTATAACATTTACAAATACCCTATCTTGAAGTCAATAATTCTTTGGAAGAAGTCCATGAAAACAGTTGATATACAATATTTCCCCATTTTCGATGTTTTCAGATGCAAGTATTGTATGAAAAGGATTTTAGAAAATTGCAAATGTCATAGCCCTTTCCTGTTTATCTATTCCCTGAAAAGGAATGTAATCATTTGAAAAATACAAATTTGATTCAAATCAATTAATGAAAACATAGACATGTGAAAATAAATACTGTTTTACATTTACAGTTCAAATTTCTCATTTCCCATTATTGTCTAAATATTTTGAAGCCATTTAATTCAACTGAAGTAATACAGAGAAAGACGCGTGATGCATTGTAGTTGACATGTAATTATCTCTTTCGAAATAAGTGAACAATGAAAATGAATAAAACGTTTAATTTCCAAAAATAAATCTATTTGTACATTGTGTACATTAAATTCTTAAATCTTTTATGACACCATAACATCTTCATCCATATAAGCTTCAACCACATACATTTCTAGTGGAAACAGAATACATGAGAGTAAATATGGCTGAAGGTAATAAATGCACTCAGCCATATTCAACAGAATAAATATCGTTGGCAAGGTGATACATTTTAAAGGAAATTAAAAGTCAATATTAAAATTGCAATTAAACAGTAAGAAAATTGAAATACGGTGGCATATTGTATTATTTCATAGTTGGCGGTAAGACCGAGTACATTGTGAATGGAGGATACAAAGCAGTTTTCCAATTTAATATAGAGAAATTAGGTAAATCTGCCAAATGTTTAATATTCAAAATTTACTCTTAAGCATCAAGTTAATTTAAATGAAGGCTGATGAAAAATAAATGTACGGTGGTAAAACATTTATTTTTATATGCATAGCATGTATGTTACTCTGCAGAATGAATTAGATATCAGCAGTACGAATTACGTTTCAACGACGAATCCTCACTGAGTGGCTGCGTGCGATGCGTTGTGTGGCTGCCCATAGCACCATTTTCGTTTCCATTTTTCCTTTAGAGGTATAAACATGCCTATTTTTGTCTGGTCGCAGGAAGAGAAATTTGGATCGCAATGCACCAAGGTAGACGAAATATGTGTGTGTATGTGTATGTGTGTGTGTGCGTGTGTGTGTGTGTGTGTGTGTGTGTGTCGGTGTGTGTGTGTGTGTCGGTGTGTGTGTGTCTGTGTATACCAAGAACTATTTTTACTGCTTCACTGTCTTCCCTTACACAACAAATAGCTATCCTGACAGCAAGCCACTTCCATCAGAAATGTAATAGATCCCATTATGGGATGTTTAAAATGTATGATGTTGATTGTGTTGCGTGGGAAACGAAGTCAAGCTATCTTACGATGTACGTAGTTAGCAAAGCAGAAAACGAAATAATCTTCATTCTGGATGATTTTAAAGTTCAACTAACAGTTGGCTTTATTCCTACCTCAGTTGCATTTTATCGATATCTCTAAAAATATCTTTGACCTTACTCCTTTTCTGATGATGAACAAAAATACAGAAGTAATATGTTCGCACACACACGCAAACAAGCACGCGCGCACACAGATGTATATATACTTCCAGGTTCGATAGTATACGTACTAATTGAACACTGGAGTCAATGAATTGAACTTACCTTCTAACCGAAATTGCAGGCCTCGTGCCAAATTTTGAAACCAATATTTCTAGTCACGTAAACATATGTTTTTCATATTTACTTGCTTTTCACTCTTATCTACTCGGTCAATACAGAAATATTATTAAACAAATAATATTCATTGCAAGGAAATGTGACTGCGTGAAATTTATGCCAATGTAAAATAAATTAGAGACATGAATAAGTATAAACAACTACAACTGGTAATTCAAACAAAAGTTAGGTGTTTCTTTACTTTTTACTAGATACAAAAACGTTGTATTCATCAATAATAGGAAATTGTGTCGTTAATAATTTCTCGGAATCGTTAACATCATATGAAAAAGTGAAATACCTTCAACCAAGGAAAAACAATAAAAAGATCGTGTTACGTTTTCTACTTGTCGGCAGATTGACTCTGCCTACTGATGCGTGCAAAGTATATGATATCAAAATAATGGCAGCTTGTAAATTATTTCTGTAATGATAGAAGTCGAAATACTTTTGAGATAAGAAAAAGGAAAAACCGAAAATACGCCATACAATATATATATATATATATATATATATATATATATATATATATATATATATATATATATATATATATATATATATATATATATATATATATATATATATATATATATATATATATATATGTATGTATATATATGTATATATATATGAGTCTATATGTATGTACGTATGTGTTTTGTGTGTGTGTGTGTGTGTGTGTGTGTATGTGTGTGTGATTAATTATTGATCAGTAGCATCTGCTCCGACTGATAAAAATAAAATCTATTTACATATATATATATATATATATATATATATATATATATATATATATATATATATATATATATATTGAATAAATGGTGGACACGTTTAATATCCTGTCGTTTGGATGTTCAGCGTAGTACGGAAAACATTCGACAGGGGAATTCACATTTACCTATACTAATCAAATAAACGTGTTCGAGAAATTTGTATAGGCAATTCTGCATATGATTTTGTATTTGCAAAAAAAAAATGTAATGAAAATGTATATATCGATTGTATTTTAATGAATTATCCAAAGGAAGTGAAAATGAAAATAAAATACAGTCATAATAACAATAATGTCCGTCAGGACATGTGATGAAGTGAGTCTCTTTTCTGAAAATGTGCGGATGATATTTGTTTTTACAATCGAAGTCATGTTTATGTAAGAACTGAATAGACTCAGCGAAAAATTATTTTTGAAATTCGAATTGCTCTATGATTTGGGATATGTGTGTATGTGTCTGTGCGTATGTACTTGAGAGTACTTGATAGTGTGTGTATGTGTATACTTGATAGTCCAACTACTGCTTTGCTCTCTTTGAGAGATTTTAGAATTGGCATTTTTGCTTCTTGCAAAATCAGCCTTGTACGGCTGATAGTTCGCTTGCCACTCGTGCTGATATTTTAATAATACCATCACTTCTTATATATTTCGCTGTTTAGTTACGTATTTAGGAGGGATTGCAATTTACTTATGGAATATATTTATCGATACACTTGTCGAATGGGTAAATGTATTTCATTCGTTTGTTTGTTTGTTCCCAAACAACACTTATTTTAGTGATGTTGACACCGCTGGATTGCATGGTACTGCCCAGGTGTCGAAACCATAATGATATCCGTGGGGCAGCTGATGATAGAGGTGTATTGGATTGTTGGTATGGCTGTTTTGTTTATGTGGATTAGTATTATTGGATTTTTGGCATGGATGTGGAATAGTATTATAACACATCCTTTTGATATATACATACATACATACATACATACATACATATATATATATATATATATATTGACCGTTGACTGAACACTATTCAGTTTTTTTTCTCCGTGTTTTTCTCCTTGTCTCCGTATTCTTTCTGTTGAAGAGCGTAGCTCGAAACGTCAAAGACTTTCCGTATTCCCGAGCGTCATACTAATACATCCTCTTGTTATTTACACCACCTGTCCTCGTCTGTTGTTGTTTTTTCGTACATCCTCCCATATATATATATATATATATATATATATATATATATATATATATATAATGCTACAACAAAAATCACATGTTTTGTGAAATACAGACATCCAGTCTTTCCTGGTTGAAACAATAATTTATTTCGCCATTTTTCAAGAAGATAACAACTGCTTGTCATTTGACTTGAAAGTTTTGCATATTTTCGGTTATTCATCTCTCTCTGATCTATTGTAAGCATAAGTTTATCTAAAGCTCGCCTGTTGTATCAAATTGTTGTGTAGATATATTTTTATATCTGAATTTTCAGAACGAATTCGTGCTTATACTCAGCATGGTTTTGTAGTGCATGTGTAGGTTTCCTATCTCTCAATTTTTACCATTGACCTTCTAGTTCGTCGGTCAGGCTGCTCAATTTTTCCTTTATGTAGAATGTGCTATATATATTATCTGGTAAGTATAACAATTCCATGGTTTGAAATTTAGTCTCGATGTTCATAGAGCATCGTATAGAGATGCTCTTTCTACATGTGGTCAGATTGAAAATATGTGTGTCATTAACTTTCGAACAAATAAATCATCGTGGTTTCTAGAGTAAATTATTTGAAGTTTTGCATTGCTGTATTTTCCTAATTTTACGGGTTAATTCTCCTTTAAAAATATAGACACTGAACTTTACCCTCAGAATTTGTCATTAATGTAATTCAATTCTGACTTAATTACTTTCTTACAAATTATATGTAGTCCATTATATGCTTTATTTGAATACGTTGGACTACTCTTTTTGGTCGGTCTTATGCTTTCTAACCTAAATTTTGCACGTCTATACACCTTGAAGCTTTACTTATGGCTGCATTAGTAGAGCTTCTCATGGTGGATGAAATTTAGTGCACGTGTTTCTCATTTCACAAGACTCTCACGGAAACTATTATTTATACACACAGAAACAAACTCTTATGAAAGTTCATATATGTTTCCGACTATGTGACATCTATAACAGTCATTTTCACTGCGGGCTACAGTGGAGAAAATTCTCACTTTAGGATTAAGATGTTTAAATGCCAACATACATTTCAGAGCTATCTCTGTTGAGCGATGTATGTTTCTCAAAGTCCTTCGCTATTGACAGCGCTTGATACCGAAATGACTTGTGAATTAGATCAGTTCAAATATCTACGCATATGAATTTTTAACACGCAGCCAGTTGATAATTTCTTTTGATTTTCTATAAGGCATGTCAGGGCTGCCTCGACTTTTACCAGAAACCCCATAATATTTATAAAAAATTCTTGATTCCTGTAAAATCTTATGTTGTCAGTCCTGATAAATCTTTAGAAATCTCTATTATCGTTGATTCGGAAAGGAGCAAAGTTGTGATGTCTGCAAACAATAGATGGAAATTTGTAGGCATCTTTTAATGACAATGAACATCAATAGACTTTGATAGAGCGTAATGATTAATGAGTATTGATGTAACATTGCAGCTTGTTCCACTGACCTTACACTACATGTGAGATATTTCGGTGTCATCATATTCTCTATAAATCCCGCTGAATAGATCAATGTGAGTCTATTTAGCAATTTGAAGAATCGACGACAGAGAAAGTTACATTGATAAAGTAGATAATTTTGAAATCGCAAACAATAAAACTTGAGAAACATTGATAGGCATTTATCAATGCTTAGTTTAAGGCCATACAAAATTTTAAGCTGTATGGAAGTGAGGGAAACTGTTATATTGTATATAATATATGCATAAAATACGGGAAATAAATTATTTACATTGCCAGTTGCCTGCTATCGTAAATATACGTAGCAATTAATGTAGTATTTAAACTGCATACCACACTAGGTTGCATAATTTTATATTTAACTTATGAAATGTAAATGCAATTTTATTGCATTGTCAGTGCTCATCATCTTGTTTCAAATTCTTCGCGTTGGTTCTGATTTAAGACATTGCCCGAATATATGCAGTAGGAGGGCTGATTATTGTTTTGCTCCCATTTATAACTTATGTCTACAACCCAAAAGTTTGTTTGGTCACTTCGACGTGCCTACGCTTAGCTCTGTTTTCCTTGATAAGAATGATGGGAATGGTAAGATACGTTTCAATGTCTCACGTTGTATGGTCGAAATGATATCAAATTTGTTAGAGATATAGCTATATATGAACCATAGCTGCTAACAATCTTAATGTGTTTTAAGTTGCGTATATCCTTATTGAATCTTATGTTGTTTGTAGTTTATAATATATATAAACCATATATATAATAAAGAATTGATTGTATTTCCAAAATTTCTCCGCCATACTGATCTAAACAGCTGGCTTCGTGCTAGCGGTTACCTACGAGAATGAAAATTTTACAAATTAATTTTATATATTAGAAGCAGTACATTTAATTTTTTGTAATATCTTATCCTTTCAAATATTTTATATGAAAATCAGCATTGTCTTGCTTGTTGTGAAGAAATCGATATACTGAATGAGACAAATATTCCTTCGTAGGTTGTATAATTAAGTATTGATTTCTAATATTCACAAGATACCACTATATTTTGTGAAGGATTAATTTCACGTAATCAAACAAACCACTTGACTGAAGCATATTCAATTGTAGAAATTAAAGCAAACGTTGTGGGGATATTGTTTGAAGTAAAGGATTTGCTAACAGGCGGTAAAGTTTTAAATTTGTTTCTTCACTACCTCTAGGAGTATGTCGTTTCTCTGATTAATTATAAAATGCAGAAAGGAATTCCATTGTGAAATACCAATATGTTTGATGAAGGAATATACAGTGACTCTGATCGGCTCATTATTTGCATTCAACTTGTAATGAGATCTAAGATCTAGCTGTGAAAATGGAAATACAAAAGGGGGATTATGTGGAATAAAATCCCTTGTCATTAGATACGCAGTTCTAAGTTTTATATTTTCACTACTCACATGCTATAGTTACTTGAAGCTTAGAAAGAAGATTGTACATTAGAAGACACCAATAAGTGTAAAGTAGTCTTACAAACAAATTTGCATTGTGAATGAGCCAAAACTAGAAAGTGGACGTTGACCGGCAGCATTTGCATATATTCAACATTATTCTTACGAATGTAGCCGTAAATTTGCAACAATATGATACAAGTGATGACTATTGTTTTAGCTATTTGAGGGCATAGTAATATCTTATGAGAAAACTGCTGTTACTACTGTCATTGGGGGTAGTGTTACAGTTCAAAAGATTATTATTATTGCGGGTGCTATATTCGTTACCACAAAATCTACTATATCAGTATGCTAACTGCTATTACGACCATGTTACTATTGCTATTATTATATTTATTATTACCATATATTATTATTATCATTTTATATTTGACTTTTGCTTTGCATTTGTACAAGTTGGATCGAAGTCTCACCCAGGGACCTCAAGAGACAACAAGTTAGAAGTTCATGTAGGTGTTATGCCTAGGGCACCATATATTTGGATTTGTACAGTTTTGGGCATAACTACAGAGTTCTACCCACCAGACTTTGGAAGGTCATAACTTTCAGAAAAATGAATATTTTTAAATGAAATTTTCTATGCATATTGTATTTATTATGTAGATTCCGGATATACAAGAATTTACGGTGAAAGTGTTTTGGAATGGGGGTGGGGGACAATTTTCGGAAATTCCAACAGAGTCCATTTAAATTCTTCTTAACTTCCATGAAAATTAATATTTTTTCGTGACATTTTCTACAAATATACCTTGATGTATGTACATTTCGAACATGTAGGAATTTTGAAGGAAACATCTGCAGGTTATTTTTGAGAAGCGTTCCCCACTCGGTGGTGTTTCGGAGAAAGTCGTCCATAATTGTTTCATTTTTCTCTATTATGTGCGTATGTGCATCCGTAGATTTCTATTGAAGTAATAAGCAGAAAAGAGAAGCCGTCATAAGAAAACTTACGTTAAAAATAACATGCACATGATTTTTTTTTCTCAATAGAAGTAAATTCCAAAGTAAACGTTTCTAGTAGAGAAGTAGAAGAGAACAGAAGCAGCGTATTACTTCATTAGAAATCTACGGATGCACATACGCATATAGTAGAGAAAAATAAAACAAATATGTTGCAGTGGTGATAGTAGGAATTGTTGTTATAGTCGTTGTTGCTTCTGTTGTTACTGCTCCTCGAGGTCTACAGTAGGTGGAAACATTTTAGCGATTTTATCCATGTGGTTAATTATTACACGATATGAGGAAGTGCTTTGCTTCAGTTTGTTCGGTCTCTTTTGTTGGTTGTTGAAAAGTCGCATAACTTTCTTGGCCATAAGGAACTTTTCTGTTTGGCTGCCACTTTTCAGTTTCTTCATTTTTTTTGTTTTTGCTCCACTTAATTTCATATTTGGCATATTGGTGTACTTTTGTAAAACAATCATTGTCATGAAATTCATTTTCGCCGTAAATAAATAAATAAATAAAGACTTAATAGCTTTTAAAAGTTGGAAATGTTGGGTCATTTTAGCCAGTCGGAAGCTACAAACATATAGGTTTCTGTTTCAATAGTAACAAGCCAAGCTGCTTACTCTCGCAGTCATTCAGATTTACACATGAGACACGGACGTTTTCAGTTTGAGAAAAACTGAATCATGTGCTAGTGAGAATATCAATTTCACTATGCAACTTGTCGAGATTATTTTGACGTGTTGTATCGGTATTGTGGCGTTTCTTTGCTTTTCTACTGTTCTAGTGATTCTTTATCAGTTTGGATTTATATTTATTGGGTTCCTAGTCATTCCGAAATAAACAAAGGTGTTTAAATTGATTTTGTGTAGTGTGTGCAAAATTAGAAGGTGGAAGTCTAGAATAGCTCATTCATACATGTTGGATTTTCTCAGTTCTGACGGGGATTTAAAAAATGTCTTTTCCCATCGCTTTTAAATGCATTGTGCAAAAAAACGCACAACACGTTAAAATCCTTCACTCAAGTATTTCTTGTGATTTTATTGGAATACAATTCTTTCTGTCTTTATCGTCTTAGTATATATATATATATAAAGCATGAATAATTTTCTTAAATGTACAAATCAGCAAATGAATGTCATTTTAAATATTATTTCAAAATGTACATAAATTGAGAATTCATGCACCGTACGATGCATTCTCAAATATTTATTTTCTTTTAGATTAAAATATTATTATATTGTGGTTCCTACGAAAACAATTCAGCGCAGAATCAAATAATAGAATGATATTCATAATATAACCATATTTTCATGTTTTTTTTTCACATAGCCCTATATATTACTTTATAACCGAAAGATATGCCTCCTAAATATAGCCATTTTATTGTAAATTGAATGTGAATCTGACAATAGATATAAGATCGATCTACTTGTAGATTAAACCATTGCCGTTATATAGGTAATATTACAACAGATGTAAAATGCTTACAGAAAAAAGTTTAATTCTAATAGAAAAAAGTATTTGTTGTGATAAAAAAATATACTTTTCATTTGTCCGACTGTACAATTCGGAAAGATTTATTTTTACAGCTCCACTGGGATATAATTATTAACCTTGCACATGACAGACATAATAATTCAGTGGATTTTTGTCTGAATAATATGTCCAAAGAAAGTTGATAACAACAGAAACAGCAATTAAAATGATCTTTCACAAACAGCTGGTGTATCTCCATAACAAGTATTTAAATATCCAAAGAAGAAAAAGAAAATAGAAAATAAGACTTTCAAATATTTGAGCTTCCAAAGATTTGTTTTGAACAAAACAAAATCATTACGTTTAAATGCTAGTTTTGTTATCCATACCAACTTGCGCATTTGTAGCATGAATGTTTTTATATAGACATTTCACGTTATTAACAACAAATACTGCACAAACGTTCCATTAATAAGATCATTTGTAGGACAGTGACTTCAATTATTAGTTGCTTTCAGAAGGAGGTACATTACCCACTCACTGTTACATTTTAGAAACCATGGTGGTTAAGGGAGAAGGTATCTCCTCGTGGTGTGGTGGAACGCACGGCGCTTGAGGCCATTTCGAAAAAATAAGTGCGGAAGAATAAAGAATATTTTCTCTGAATTCCTAAGTATGAACATTTGCATTTAGAACATTGAAAGAAATGTAATATAAAAGATGCGTTGGACGTGATCGGATGACTATCTATATATAGAACGAATGAATGGTTAGATAATGCTCAGATAATGTTCATGTGTAAAATTTGTAATAAGATACAGAAGTAACGGTCGAATGAATTGGTGACGCGTACCTATATGGGTGAAGAATATTATTTTGTGTGCAGTGTCTGCCATTATTCAGTAGTATTAGTTTTGCCACGTAAAACATATAAAAACCACTTCCTTGCGGTGCTAGAGCCTATTTCCACTTCACTGAACATCTATTTATCAATTCGTCAAAATAACCAAGTTTGATCTGGAATTCCACTATGAATATGGTGTCGGGATTTTCGAAAGTACGTAATTATTCGTTTTGTTTCCATGCATGTGATGCACCATGAAGAGAAATTACCGTCACTTTAGGAGACTGGTTAACTTGTCTAATTAATTTACGTAGGTAATCTTTATAAGAACCTATGAGAGCACTATAAGCAGCAGGCTATTCCAGTTTCAGTATTAATCTAGTTTCGTTTACGTTTAGCTGTTTGAAAAATACAAAACCATTCCATGTTCCTTTGCAATAAAATCCATATAGAAGCTCTTGCTATATATATATATATATATAACACCTGTTTTCAATTTAACATTTACCCAATTTGTTACATCACTAATTTATAACAACCTTGAGATACGTATTCATTATCGACTAGGTCGGATTGTGGTGCGTTCTATTAGAAATGCATTTCCATAAAGAGAATACGAATGTCAAACAATCGAACAAGTCTCTCGCACTGTATAGGAGCTGCTATACACAAGTTCCGTAACTGGAAAATTAATTATTTATAATCAGCAGTGATCGATTCAACTTACAATATGTTCCATCTTACTAACATAATTATTCTTGGGTTTTCTCGAAATGAATACATAAGAAATTCTATAGGCAGCAACGTGTTTTTCTTTAATCTTATATACATTTGAAGCTGTATCCTGAATAATTTCAAAGACAGCAAACGAATAAAGGCAACTGCACTTAAACTGAACGATTCTTATCACTGATATCTTCGATTTTGTTTAAAGATTTCAAAATAACATTATTTCACAGGCTTGAATTTGCGATTCTTCACGATGAGGTCTACCCGTTAATTGATATTGATATAGTGATGTCGATTCAGTTGACTGCACACAGTACGCTATAGAAATTGATTTTATTCCTCAGTACACTCCACTACGTATAATATTATAATATTGAAGCGTCTATTTTTAACTACGCAGACGATACTGCTCAAAGTGATTTCATATTCTTTGGATATTGTTTGTATACTAACAGAAAACACACACACATATATTCAGATGAGCAGTGTCACTGATATTCGGCTATTCGATTTTTCGGGAGAAAACTTTAGTTACAGACGTAGCTATGTGGTTAGTTTACGTAGTTCTCGTCCTCATAACGCTGTCTTTAGATTTGAGTTGTCTTGAATAGTTGTTATTTATCATAGACTTGTTAGTCAAACTGCAGATATCTATTTAATGGAATAGCTATTTTCTTTGTTGGAACACCCGAGCCTTTGCCACATTCAACTTCATACACTCAATGCGCTGAGCCACTCCCAAAGCATAGAGTATCTTAATAATTCTGTAGGGACTGTTATCTGAAGATAAACTGAGTGGTACTTCAAACAGTTGTACAATTGCTGGACTTTTTGTATATAAATATATATTTAGGCATATCATTTTTGTGGTTAATTAATGTTTTAAAATAATCATAATTTATACATCAGTTGTATTCATACGGTACTCTTGTGCATGACATACAAAAGCCATCACAGCTAATTCCACCTAAAATATCGTACAGGATGAATACATCTGGAAATCCCAATGTCAAAAATGGATCCGTAGGTTATCAGATGACGAATATAAAGTGCATTTCTGCACTCGACATGACAAATAAAAATATAGTAGAAGCAAATTTGGTTTTAAGTGAAGCATAAGTAACTAATCTGTTATTAGTTTAGAAGAATTCCTTTTAGCTTTTTCAGTTAGAGAACAAGAAAAAAGAATGAATTTGAAATGCATTTAGCGATTATTTTTAGGCATTTTCGATTCATATCTGATATCTTTGTCCACGATGTTAAATTCCAGATATTAAAGCTGTTTTCAAAGAGGGACGAGCTGTGCATTATCAGTACACTACATATGCTAGTATGATATTGCACCTTTGCTTTTCATACTAAATTGTTCTGAATGTTTATGCCCTGCGTCTTCCAAAAGCCAATCGAAAAAAAAAACTTTTTTGAGCCTTTACTATCTGTACATTACCAAGCTGATCTGATCTCATTTGAAATCTGATATTAACCCACTGTATAAACATTGATACGAATTAATTAGGTGAAGCTGTTGCTTGCTTTCGTATTGTCGTAGAAGATTAAATAACCATCCTTTAACGTTAAAAGTAATCACTCGGCGGGTGCAATAGTTGTTCAAGTGAGAAGCATCTTTCGTCCACCTAAAATTAAGATCCATAAATCCATGGGTTATTTGTAGAGTGAGAATTGTCTCAATAACTTCAAAAAATATAAATTTCAAATCCAAAAAATAGTGTATGCAAAGTTTGCATTTAAAATTTATATGATACGTGTTCATTACAGAATTAGCGGCACGTTTTGCATTTGTAAATGAGCTACATGTTATATTAAATGAAAAGAATGAACATTTTTATTCCTGTAAAAATCCGATTGCAATTTATACCATGTTATCAAAATTTGTAATCACAACAGAAATAGCGATAAGAACCCTTATCTACCAAATAACTCCGCAAATGAGAACTCTTATGATGAGATGTCATTTATAAAGATTGGATTTAATGAGAATATCTTTTATAGCAACCCTTGATGCAGTAAACTAAGAAGAAAACATAATTTAATCTTAAACTCAGTTTGCTTTGACCCTCCATATAATAGAGATATTTTCACCTTTGTGTAAAATTTTCTTCTCCGTAGCAGGCATAAGTTTTCATCGTATCAATACGTGCTATAATTATTTAGAAAGAGAACATAAATTATAGTTACCTATAACATAGCAAAATTAAATGCTGATATTGCTAGGAATAATGTAAACCAAAGAAATCCAAATATATTAGTGATTGTCATTGTGTTTCTACTTTACAAAATTGTATAAATACAGAAATTTCTGTATTTATGCATGACAGTATTATGAAATATACAATTTGTTTATTGTTCAACGATCTGACTTGAATTATTTTTCGTATAATAAACCAATTTAAGTGTAACACAATGTTGAAATATCTGTGCATGGGGGAAACTACTCATTTTAGTTGCAATATATCAATTAATGGGTAACAAAAACGCGAGAATAAATTCGGCGTTATATATTCCTCTTATTATTAAGTACGAACAAATACTTCAAATTCAATAATATAACCAATATATTCTCACAAACCAATCATTGCAAATGTTTTTCACTATTTTAATTACCCATTATAATCATTTTAATAATTTCTCAATATGTCATCAGCCATAGTCAGTAGCTTCCTAAAGTAATCCGTATGCCTGTTTCGATTGCTTTAGTAAAAGGCTGATGGAGGTTTCAATTGAGTGTCATCAACACAGTAAGATATCATATAAAGTTTATTTGAATCTTACAAAATGCCATATTCTAATCTTTACATGCTTGCATATAGAGTTCAATGATTTCAGTAAACAAAATTGATTTCTCATTATCACTTATCCTTAAACTGAATAGAACGGAAATTTGGAATGATAAATGCAAGTGCTGATATAAAACGCAACAAATTATTTCTAATGAATTAGTAACGCACATAATAAGTCTGCAATTTGAACCGATTTCCGCTTGTATTTACACAAAAAATTTATTTGATAGAATTTATTCGAGGTGAATAAAAAAATCGATTATTTATTGAAGATAAGAATGAATTCAATTCGATATAGCTCTTAAGAGGAAAAGTTGCCTATATGAATATTAAAGAATTTATATGAAATTTATCAGTAACGAATGTCATCAAATATTATTGAATATCACATATGAACTGTGATATAACATATTGTCAATACATATGTGTGTGTGTGTATATGTGTGTGTATGTGTGTGTGTTTGTGCTTGTATATATATGGGTATGCATGTGTGTATACTTATATGCTTATGCGTGTGTGTGTTTGTATTTGTATGTATATGGGTGTACATGTGTGTATACATGTGCGCTTATGTGTGTGTGTGTGTGTGTGTGTGTGTGTGCGCGCGTGTGTGTGTATGTGTGTGTGTGTGTGTGTGTGTGTGTGTGTGTGTTTGCGTGTGAGTGGGCATGTGACATTTTCAATATTGAATGAAACAGTCAATTCTTATTGTAAGAGTAATTTTTTTCCCTAATAGATATTTCTAAAATTGAGTTCTGGTTGAAATAGCTAAAGGGAAATTGGATAGAGCGCAGGACACATTTGAATAAAGTTATTGTTCTGCTTCAATTCCGCTCATATGTCAGTACTGCAGTATGAAATGCTATAAGCTGACCTAGAATTATAACCGTCAATGTGTTGCACATTGGGGAAAAATATAGAATTAAATAAAATGTATAGTAACTATTGTTGCTGCAGCTTCCAGTTTGTTCATGATTTTGCTTGACTGAAATCATTCGTTCATTAGTTTTGATGCAAACATATCGGTGATATTTGTATTAAAAATGTAGCTGATGTTTGGGGATATTAATGTACGTACTATCGTACATATTCAAACACTCTACCTGTACTATCAGGCACACGAAGTGGCTCAATGCAATTGATCGATCTATAAAAAATATCAGTCAAATTTACCATAAAGTATACGCTGTTTTGTTTTTATTTAAATAAGGGAAATATATGTTATGTCCAAATCACGGCCCACATGAACGTTATTGGCAGACTTTCAAGCTGAGCGATGCTCGATGGGAGATGTGACGTTAACCAGTAGCGAAGAATATATCTATATTTTTTCGTAAGGCACATGTATGTATGTTCTTGTACGGCATGGTCTCGTACAGTAGTCACGAAGTTTCTTCATATGTACTCAGACGCGCGCGTGCACAGTCACACACGCGCGCACGCACAGCACGTATTAGTGAAATAGATTCATCATCCAAAGTTTTTGGAGTCGATTCTTTGTTTGAGTAATACGTTGTGTCCTCGAGTAAGACACTCTATTTCACGTCGTTTCAGTCGATGAGGCTGGAACGTAAGTTCTACTTTAAGATTATACCACAACAGAAACAGCAACGACCACAACATCAACAAATCTTTATACAATGATTTTTTTATAATTTCAAATAGCAAGTAGTAAAAGAGTTATTTTCTGACAGAATATTAATCAAAGGTGTATCTCCTTGTTGGCAGTTAAAACTGGGAATATTTTAAGGGGATTGTAATATTTGGCAACAGCCTCAAGTTAGCACATAGCCCCGAACATTTACATATATACAAGCAGTTATTTTGGTACATAAAACGACAGCTCAATACTCCATCAATAATTTCATGCAGCAATTATATTGCCACTGGCACAGTCTGTTGCACCGGCGCCGAAATTTCAGTTCTCCTTCAATCACTGTTCCGCATACACCAGCCTATTTTTTGTGACGAAGTCATTTCTTAATTGATGATGTGACAGAACAAGCAGGCCGTAAGTCTCCTACACGAATAAGATGTTTTCATGTACGACTGTACCAAAATCAGTTCGCTATGCAAATTGTAGATTAAGGGAGTGTGTTTAGCAGATTTGTGTGGGACCATAATATTGAGTTTCAATGTTTTAATCGAATAGCTGTTCGGATACTCTCAGTTTCACAGCATGCTGATCCTAAACAAAATATGGCAACGGAGTTTGTCTTGCTGTGTATTAGTTCAGCTGGATAATATAAGTCTTATATGTAAGCAGGGAACAAGTTTATACTTCAGAATACATTTGTGTAGATGAGCAGGAAATATAAAATTAGCGATATCTATTTATAGCATGGTTATTTGTTTCTTTTTTACATTTGTTTGTTGAATTATAAACACTACAAAAGATACAAATTATTGAGTTAGGCGTTTATGGGGAATATGAAATTCTAATTAGTGTAAATATTTAAATAAAATCCGGAAAGATTTGCAATAAAATAAAGGTATTCGGAAAGGCGAATTATTAACTCTCATTTGTTCTGGTGTACCAGTAGAGGTTCCGATGTTTTCATAGTGGATGTGGAATTGTGTGTTTGCGTGTTAGCGAATATCTCGCACACGGCTTTCTCCAAAGTAATAATTAATATGTGCTTGCGATTAATCATGGAAAACATACGAAATATGCGGTATTTGGTGTGATCAATACGTTTAACTTCCGCTTCTGATACGTCGAATGAATACAACAATGAAGAGAAGTATGAGGTATAAGAAGACGCTTTCTAATATATTGTGTATTCGTGTATAATGGAGGCTTGGAAACTGTTTAGCCTAACTATTTAAAACGAAGGTAGAGCGTATTATCTGCCGATACAAATTTATTTAAGAAAGCACACCAAGAGAGTACTATGAAATCTATATGTGGGATACTAGGAAGGTAATCTACATAAATAATTTGTGCATTTTATCGTGGTTTCCGTAATATATGTAGTGTCTGTGTTTCGTTATTGTTGTATATATAATGTTGAGTCAAATCTGACATATGTTTTAATATTTTTGTCATTCATAACTTCTGAAGTCGAATAGGTATAGTGACAACTTGACAGAACATGCAGCTTGGATATCACTTATTGAAAAACTTCCAATGAATATTATAACAGAATACTATTGATTTAACCAGCGTAGAAATTTCGGAAGCTTCTTATATAAGATAAATTGTAAAGTTTGTTCTCAGTAAATTCAGGATGACATTCACTAAACAATACAGACACTGTGCTATTCGGCTGGAACAACGGAATTAAATATTTATTTTGTAGAGAACATTTTACTATGGAAATATTAATTTCGCAAATCAAGCGTAACTGGTTTAATATCCATTACTTTGTGATGGACAGTAGAATAACGTAATGACAACGACACACATTCAAGTTTGTTGCTTTATGTATGTTATTTAACCTTCTCTCATTCGACTGCTAGCCTCACTTTTCATCTCTGTAAACTGAATCATAGATACAAACGCACATATACATATAAGCAAAAACACACATATACATACATGTATATATATATATATATATATATATATATATATATATATATATATATATATATATATATATATATATATATATATATATATATATATATATGTGTGTATATATATATATATATATATATATATATATATATATATATATATATACATTTACTGATTTTCACCCAGGCAGCCCGGTTTCAATTCCTGGCATGGAAACGCATGCTTTTAGGTTCCAGAGTGGTTGTGTGGTGAGAAGCTTGCTTCCCAACCACATGGTTCCGAGTTAGGTCCCACTGCGTGGAACCTTGGGCAAGTGTCTTCTATTATAGCCGCTCAAAGTCTTATTACTGGATTTGGTAGACGGAAACTGAAAGAAATCCGTCGTATATGTATATATGTATATATATATATATATATATATATATATATATATATATATATATATATATATATATATATATATATATATATATATATATATATATATATATATATATATATATATATATATATATGTATATATATATGTATGTGTGTATGTGTACGCACACATATATGTATTTACGTGTGTGAGTGTGAAATATCAGGAGTTTAGTTCACTGGTGATCTAAACGAATAGGTGTGTTGTGTAACTGCTCTAATTGGTCATCGGTCAGGTTTCAGCTATAATTAAAATTATATAAACATTATAATTAAATAAATTGGTGGAACCAATATGTAGACAACCGAATTCTAAATAATTCAACCGGTAGCATATACTGTATGGGTTCTTATCGTTCAAGTGGCTGTTTACAACTTTTTGTATATTTCTGAAATATATTCCATTCGTGTCATTTTAATCTGGGTGGACGTGTTCCTGTACCGAAGATATAATGTTACATTTATTCAGTGAGAGATGTTATATTTTCAAGTCGAAATTATGTTAATCTGAGGTATCTAAAATTATTATCATTTAGTCTGACTTAGATCTGATCTTATTTCTGGAATGGTTTAAGTTGGTAGCGGGTAAACTTAGGTATCAACAAGTTTTCAACTCTTGTTTTGCCTGTAACCTTGAGTATCAACAAGTTTTCAACTGACTTTCAAGGGTTTAGAACTGTCCTGATAATAATTGCTCTCCCTAAGAGACAAACCTTCTATAGGAGTCCTACAGGACAATCTATTCCAATTTCTTTCAGCCATTTCTCTGTATCTTTGCTCCCAACTAACCAATTACAGTCCTCATACTCCAAATTCTTCCAATTTCAAATTCCAAGGGATTGTGTAATTTTTATCGTCCTCTTTCCTTACTATCCTGAAATCAAACGGGCATGATGGGGCGATTAGTAAACGACATTGCTTGTCTTTATCTATGATTGTTATGTCTAGTCATTTATTTTCTACCGTCTTGTCCGTTTGAATAGGAATATCCCTCAAAATCTTAGATTTCTCCGACTACAGCACTCTTCGATTCGATGATTGTACTGTGAGTTTCCAGCTTCAATTACACATTTCTGACAAAGATTTCTGTGCAAAACATTTACCACCGGGTTGTACCTCCATTTCTTATATTCTTCCTGTGTCAACATGGGGCATTTTCCACAATATGTGCCACTGTCTCGTTCCAAATTCCACAGGTTCTACATTCTTCAGATACATTCTCTCCATATACATTTTTCTCAAGTTGTTTGTTTTTATTGCTTGACCTTGGGCTGCTACAATTTGGGGCTCTATTTCTTTTTTTAATTGCTTCTTTTTTAACCAGGCCTAGGATTTTATTCCACGTACGTCTTCAGTGACTCTCCAAAATTGAGCATGCAGATGTTTCTCTTTAATCTCTCTGATGTGCTCTCTTTGTATTTCATTCTTGTCTTTTTCTCCTATTAAGCATTTGATCACCTGTTCTTTATGTACTGTTTAATAGTTTTTCTGCTCGGTAAATACTCTACTAGACTTTTTCTTCCTATCTGTACACATGCTTCTACTGCTATTAAGCATCTTCCACTCCAGTCTTTCCTCAAGTACAGCCGCTTGATATCAGTTTTCAGATGGTGGGCTCCATATATTGTTAAAAACTTTCTAGATTTTCTCACAAGTTTCCATATATAGTTTTGGGTCCAGTCTATTATTATTATTATTATTATTATTATTATTATTATTATTATTATTATTAATTTATGCTTGACTTTCGCTTTGCATTTGTACAAGTTGACTCCAAGTCTCACCCAGAGACCTCATCTTCTTCTTCTTCTTCTTCTTCTTCTTTTTCTTTTCTACTACTTATTATTTTTCTTCTCCTCCTTCTTCTCTACCTCCTCCTCCTCCTCCTCCTTCTTCTTCTTCTTCTTCTTCTTCTTCTTATTATTATTATTATTATTATTATTATTATTATTATTATTATTATTATTATTATTATTATTATTATTATTATCATTATCATCATTATTATTTTATGATTGACTTTTATTTTGCATTTGTACAAATTGGCACCAAGTCTCACCCAGAAACTTCAAGAGACAACAAGTTTGAAGTCCATGTTCATTTTATGCATAAGGTGCCATATATTTGGGTTTGTACATAGTGTTGTTCTAGAGAATGTTGAAGAACCCATTAGAAGATTATGTGTTTGTTTTAAAATTTGAGATTACATAGACAGTATTTTACGTAGGATATGGGCAGTTCCCATGTGCACTATCTTTTGAATTTCTGCCATGTTGTGGTTTCCTGGTATCTGAGCTAAGTAACAATCAGCCCCATCTGCTATCATTCCTAGGGTACCTATGACAACAGGTATTGTGTGAGTCTTCAGGTTTCACACTTTGCTAATTTCTATTGCAAGATCTTTATACTTGCTCAGTTTTTGGTAGGTCCTGACAGATAGGTTTATATCGATTGGGACAGTCATATCAATGAGGAGGCATGATTTTTGTATGACGTCTTTCACTATGATGTCTAGCCTATTTGCATCTATCTTTCTGTCAGTTTGAATGGTGAAGTCCCAGACGAGTGAGATGTGATCATTTTCAAGCACTGGGGGTGGTTTGTGTTACCACCAGTTCTTATCATGGGGCAAGTCCAGATTTTTGCATATTACCCAGTAAATATATTGTGCAGCTCTATCATGCCTGTTGAGATACTCCGTAGGCGCAAGACAACTGCAAATGGAGACAACCTAGTCAATGGTCTCATTTTGTTGTTGACATATACGACATAATGGGGAGCTGCCGTCTTTTGATATGTTGACTCAGTAGTTCCTTGCATATAGGCATTGATCTTGGGCTGCTATGATAAACCCCTCTGTTTCTGATTTTAAGCCAGAAGCCATTAGCCATTGATGGGTAAGTGCTTTGTCAGCATCGGCATTATTCGATCTCTTTGCGTATTTGCCATCGAGAGGTTTTTCTTGCCATTGAATTATTATTATTATTATTATTATTTTATGTTTGACTTTTGTTTTGCATTTGTACAAGTTGGATCCAAGTCTCACCCAGAGACCTCAAGAGACAACAAGTTAGAAGTTCATGTAGGTGTTATGCTTAGGGTACCATATATTTGGATTTGTACAGTTTTGTTCAAGTGAATGTTTAAGAAACCATAAGAAAATTGTGTTTGCTTTAAAATTTGAGATCACATAGACAGTATTTTATGTAGGATATGGGCAGTTCCCATGAGCACTATCTTTTGAACTTCAGCCATTTTGGGGTTTCCTGGAATCTGATCTAGGTAGTAATCAGCCCGTTTCGCTGTCATTCCCAGGGCACCTATGACAATAGGTATTGTTTTCGTCTTCAGATTCCACATTTTGCTAATTTCTATTTCAAGATCTTTATATTTGCTCAGTTTTTGGTAGGTCTTGACAGATACGTTTATATTGATTGGGACAGTCATATCAATGAGGAGGCATGATTTTTGTCTGAAGTCTTTCAGTATGATTTCTGGCCTATTTGCGTCTATCTTTCTGTCAGTTTGAATGGTGAAGTTCCAGAGGAGTGCAATGTGATCATTTTCAAGTACTGGGGGTGGTTTGTGTTCCCACCAGTTTTTATCATGGGGCAAGTCCAGGTTTTTGCATATTACCCAGTGAATATATTGTGCAGCTCTATCATGCCTGTTGAGATACTCTGTAGGCGCAAGCAGACTGCACATGGAGACAACATGATCGATGGTCTCATTTTGTTGTTAGCATATTCGACATAATGGGGAGCTGCCGTTCTTTCATATGTTGGCCTGGTAGTTCTTTGTAGGTAGGCATTGATCTTGGGCTGCTATGATAAATCCCTCTGTTTCTGATTTCAAGCCAGAGGCCATTAACCATTGGTGGGTAAGGGCTTTGTCAATATCTACATTATTCGCTCTCTTTGGGTATTTGCCATTGAGAGGTTTTCCATGCCATTTTTCAGTCATAATATCTAAGGCAGCAATTTTTGCACGGGTTTTCAAGCGCTTAGCTTTTTCTTCAGGTGTTTCTACTTCGTCTAATTCTTGAGTTTGTTGCAATTGGAATTCACTTAGATAGTCCTTTGCCTGTTTTGTTACTGAGTAAGATGCTTTCTTGCCTTCATGTTTTAAGACATGTTTTAGCATCCAGTCCTCAGAGTTTTTCAGATAGGTGTCTAGGCCAATTGTGGCTACCTTCATTGATAATGCCAGCTGTAGAAGTCCTCGGCCTCCCTCTTTTCTTGGTAGATAAAGACGTTCTATATCTGCCTTAGGGTGGTGCATTCTATGCATTGTCAACAGTTTTCGTATTTTTCTGTCAACATTACATATTTCAGTAATTGACCAGTTAACGATATTGAAACTGTAAGTCACGACTGGTATGGCTAGAGCATTGATCGCTTCGATCCTGTTTCTCGCGTTCAGCTCTGTCTTCAGTATTGCTCTCACCCTGCGATAACATTCTCTTCTGATCTTTTCCCTCATCACTGAGTGCTTGATATTGTCCCCTTCAATTACCCCTAGGTATTTGTAGCTCTCCGCTGGTTCTAACTCTTTTATGGCATTTTGTATTATTATTATTATTATTATTATTATTATTATTACTATTATTATTATTATTATTATTATTATTATTATTATTATTATTATCATCATCATCTTTATTCATGCTTTGAGATGACAGAATGTTTGAGTAAGCCGGGAAAGTGCTTAACGGCTTTTCGTTGGTTTTTGTGTTATCAGTTCAAATTCTGTAGAAGTCAACTTCATCATTTATCGTTCCGGGATCGATAAAATAAGCACTACTCTAGAGAACTGTTATTGATTTCATCCTTTGTTCCTATGTTAGAAACGATAGCTCTTTGCGTGAAAATAGCAGAATCATTGGCATACTGGACAAAGTGCTTAGTGCAATTCTTTAGTCTGTACCATTTGAGTTCAGGTTCCACCAACGTCGATTTTGTCTTTAACCTTTCGGAATCGATAAAATGAGTACCAGTCAAATACTGTTTACGATGTAAGGAAAGGGCCTTCCCCTAACAATATTTCAGGTTTTGTGTCTATAAGAGAATTGATTATCATTTGCATATATTCTACATTTTCAGACTTTTACTATGAAGCTGTTTTCCATCCCCCCAAAAATGATATAGCGTTAATTATTATTATTATTCATATTTAATTTCTGAAATTGCTAAATAATTATTTAGAAACATTCATCCATTTGCCCTTACAATGAATTTTGGTGGTGATACGAAATGAATATACCGTTATAAATTTAACAAAGGAATGATAATGCTATTGATGTATTAAATTATTGACGTTATAATTAATTTAATTTTAATTTTATAAATTAATAATGATATGAAACTGGAATAATATAATAAATTAATTACATTATGCAAGCTTTTATTATCATTATTCATCTACTATGAAAAGGCGCTTAGAATATTTTTTCGTTACTACATTATTTTACTATTGCTGTCATCGAACTATGGCAATAGTATTATATGTGTGTGTGTGTGTGTGTGTGTTTGTGTATGTGTGTATATATATATATATATATATATATGTATATATATATATATGTATGTATGTGTGTGTGTGTGTGTGTGTGTGTGTGTGTGTGTGTGTGTGTGTGTGTGTGTGTGTGTGTACGTATATGCATGAATGTATGTATGTATAACTCAAACTTATATTATTAGTTCCTACGTACGTTTCAGCATTAAGCTTGCTTGTTACTCTGCATGGGATATTCCAAATGCATTTTGTTCATTAACCAAAACGGATCATCGATAAACATTTTATTGCATTAAGATAAAGAGAACGTAGGCATTAATGATATAAATTGCGTTTAAAGTAATTTCTCCTACAAGTGCTCCCAATGTCATAAATATTAATTTCAAATTTTGGCACAAGGTCAGTAGTTCTGAGACAGGCCACAAGGCAATTAAAACGACTCCAGTGCTCAAATGGTACTTTTTTTATCGATCCCGAAAAGATGAAATGGAAGAGCAACTTCGGCGGAATTTGAACTCAGAACGTAAAGACGGACGAAATACTACTAAGCATTTTGCTCGCCGAGCTAACGATTCACCATCTCTCTGCCTGCCACATATAAATATTAATCATTCTAAGTAGAATAGCTACATATACAGAATGTGTTGAATAAACTGTCGTCTAAATTACGTAAAACCGAAAATAACTCTGACATTTCAGTTTATTACTTATATTGTCAAAAACTACATAAAAATATCTTGGAATAACTAAAGAGTAAATTTATTGAATATAACCGCCATTGGCTTTAACCACGGCTTCCACATGACTTCAGAATATCCTGCAACACATCTGGACGGTCTCCTTGTTTACATCGATGAATGCTGCCATAAACCATGCCTTCAGTTCATCTTTGGTGTTACAAAGACTTTTGTTGATCTCTGGCTCAACTACACTCCACACATAACTAAGGGTATTGCAGTCTTGTCCCAGGGCAGCACTACTTCCTCCAAACACTTGATGTAGGCCTCCGTTTTGAGTGTGAGGCCGTGTAAGAACATGAATGGAGGCCAAACTTCGCCATCACTACTGCTCGCTCCAAACAACATGATGTTGACAGAATGCTTCATTCTTATCACACTATCTACCTGTCCTCTGATTGTACTCTCCTCTGAAATGTTTTTACCTCAGCTTCCGACGTGAATGACAAGCGAGCAGTACAGTATGTCATTCCCAAATCTCTGGGAGAGTGAATTCCGTCATGATGTTGTTTTCTCACAGACGGTGCCCAATTGACCTTACTATACTGTGTAGTTGACAAAATCAAAAGCAAACAATGCATATAAGCGAAATAAAAAATATAAAATGGCGACAATTTACACATCGCAAGCTGTATGTATGTGCGTGTATATATATATATATATATATATATATATATATATATATATATATATATATATATATATATATATATATATACATACATATATATACATATATATATATATATATATACACATATATCTGCATATGAATATATATATATATACATATATATATACATATGAATATATATATATATATATATATATATATATATATATATATATATATATATATATATATATATATATATATATATATATATATATATATATATATATACATATATATATATATATACCATGTTTCCCCGAAAATAAGACCCGGTCTTATGTTAATTTATTAATTATGCAATCAAAACACGCACTACGGTTTATTTTCAGAGGATGTCTTATATTTTTTTCTCTATCAATATTTCTCTTCTTATGAAGTTCTGACTTGCAATAAGTCCTGCTACATCATTGATAGATAGTGCATTGAACCTTCTTTCATGATCTCCAACAGGTGTCTTATTAGCTCTAATGACTAATCTCTAGTTCATCACTCTGGGGAGCAGATTTAAACTCTTGAACATATGGATTCGTTTGTTGAAGTAATTCCTGTAAGTTCAGACTTGTGCTTAGTTTCAAATCCCGGAAGAGATTATATCTTGTCTCAGCTTCGACTTGGTGATTTTCCAAAACATAGGTTCAATGAAACTTCTGGGGTTCATTTGGCAGAGGCTGCAGACTGCCAGTCCGATGGTATACTTGTCCTTGGATTCTAAATATGGTCTGCCATCCAGGCAGAGTTGCATCATTTGCTAAAAAAAGAAGTCATTGCAAATGCATTATTGTAAGCTCTAATCATGTTCAGGAAAATTCAGCCAACAATGACTTGAGTGATTCTGATGGAGCTGGAAAGTCCTGTAGTTTGATCTTTCCATTGGAGCAGCAGAAGCTTTGGGATTGATCCGTAAACTTCAATGCTCCACAATAGATGCATTGTTTTTTTGGGGATTTTCCAACAATCACAATATGTAGGGAGGAATAGACTTGAATGGCTTCATATTGAGAAACAAGTTTCTCAAGTTGGACTACATTCTGTCTTGATCATCTTTGCTGTACAGCATTGGAAGCTCTCTTGATTTCTGCTCTTACTCTTCTCATGTTGGCTACATTGGAAGCGCTCCTAGATTTAGCTTATTGATGTGTTTCTTATACCCTTTCTCTGCTCTTAGTAAGAGCATTTGATGCTCCCCCGGATGCTGCTTATTCAAGAGTTTGAGAGTCCCTAAATCTTTGCATATTCTCCACATTGGAAACTCTTTTGGATGCCATATGATCGGGGTCTTAATTAAACGAACAAATCAAGCATGTTACAATATACTTTGTACAATATATAGTTTAATCTGTGCTCTTTGATCTGACATAAGTTCAAACATTTGATATGCCTCACAAATGAATGCATAATGCATCAATATGAACGTACAGGATCACACAAACACATCGACACACGCACATACAGCTTATGTATATATTCATATGTATAGATACGTCGATATATATATATATATATATATATATATATATATATATATATATATATATATATATATATATGGATGCGTACATGTTAACATGAATATGCATCTATCTATCTATCTATCTACATATATATATATATATATATATATATATATATATATATATATATATATATATATATATATATATATATATATATATATGGGTAGCTTAGTCAACGGTGGTGGTCCAGCATGATCGCAGCTTTGAACCTGAAACATTTTAGAATAGTTAAAATAGCTAAAATAATATCAAATGTTTAAACTTATGTCAGATCAAAGAGCACAGATTAAACTATATATTGTACGAAGTATATTGGAAGATGCTTGATTTAATACAATTCAATGCTTAATGTCATTCTGCAGATATTCTTCTGCTTTTTGTAGTTTAAATCAATATATCATTATATATACTTATTGTTGAACGTGACACCAGCTTTCAATAGTTGTTTCAATGTATATCTCAGGAATGCGGGGCATTATACCACCACCAAAGAACCAGTACATTGCAAATCCTGCATTTCAACTTGGTGCTTTCTTCAAATTTACTTAGATGAATTAAACTGTTTGCAGGTTGATACAGAAATTACGCATCGCGTAACTGGAGTGAAATCATTATTTCTGAAATGCTGTCATTCCCGTCGGTACTCCTCTGAAAGGGATTAGGTAAACTACGTATAACTTCATGATATTTAACCTGTTATTCTTCTTAATGTAGCTAAGTGTAGCAAGACAAAAACGTGTTACATGGACGATATTGCAGGTGACAAATCTAACAATATTGCCGGTTTGTGAACAAATACATATTTATCATAAAAGCATATACACAAATAAATCAACACATACATGGTAGAATTCAGAAAATGCATATTGGTCATGCTTACGTTTATGATAATGTTTATTAGTACAGAATATATTGCTACTGAATGGAAGAAATTAGTATCAAATTCCTTGAAAAGACAATATCGAATCCAGCCTTCAATTACAATTGTAACGCTGCGTTCGAAAAACTTTGAAAGCTCGAAAATCCAGGAAACAGAAAAAAGAATTCATTTTAACAAAATAAAAATAAAATTAGATATCTATATTATCAATACTAATAGAAGCAGGACTTGTCATAGACTATCAACGTCTTCATCAGGAGTCACTTTCCAGCGGATGAAACGTTAATGAGGAAGTGTTCATTTTAGGTGTCTGTCATCATTGATATCGCAAATAATGACAGACAACAGATATTATACTATAACATATTTACTATAAGTTATAGTAAAACCTCTCGATACTGTTTTAAATGGATGTTATCATCTTCATATGGATGTAGACTACTTCTAGAGACAAGACATATATACATAACATTTGATAATATTCTAAAGGATGGACAATCCGAGAAAGCTAGATATATAAAATTAATTCTACCCAATTTGCTTGGCAATGAAAACTATCAAAAAGGGAAAATGAACGTATGCATTTTACTGGTAAAAGGTTGATTATTTATACACATGTGAACGTTAACATGAATGGCTTTCTTCTGAATGTTTACATAAATACCGCCGAGGTTGGCTTTACCCCTATCATCTCGGTATTGATAAAATAATTACCAGTTCAGCACTAGGTAATCGATATATCCCCTTCCCTAAAAATTAGTGACATTGTTCCAAAACTTGAAACCATCATTATCATTGCAAGATATAGTTTGCAATGATCCCACGTTATCGAATTGTTTTTATATATAGTTACAATTCTAACATATATTCCTGTTGCTAGAATCGCAATATGTATTTAGTCAACCCTTAATCATTAAAAGCTAAGAATTGTTCAAACATTTTAATGATGTATATGTATAATGATTTTATCTCGAACTGTCATCTGATCTCTTTCCCGCGTACTAGATTTATCATAGGCAAGACAAATAAAATACTGTAGATTACATCAAATTCTTGATACTGCTAGCATCCATTGAAATGATCCATCCCAGGCAAATAAAATGTTAATTGCATTCTGATGTAATGCAATAATATGTGGCATGTTTAATTTTTGAACCACAATTTAGGTGCCCAGATATCGATTCATTTTATTACCCACCAGAAATCAGATATTGTTAGTATGATAAAATACATGTAGCGATATTCGATATCCGACCAGATCTCATGACAGCTTCGTAAAGCGAGGTCGTTTTAGCCCTGTAAAAAATAGCGATGCACCCATCTGGCCTTTCAAATGATTGCCCATATTCTGATCTATGAAACTAACGTCATGATTTTTACGGTTAGAATAAAGGTCAATATCTGTAGATGTTTTGTGAATAATTTTGCATATACCCTGATCTATTACATATAATTTGGTTCTACAATTTAGTTCTATAATTTAATTCTACTATTTCGATAGTGGAATTTTATCTTGACAGCCGATTGTTCGAGACTCACTGAGAAGCCCAATCTAGATTAAACTGGAACTCCGTCGCTTACGACGACGAAGTTTCAGATGATCCCATCAACAGAACGGCCTACTCGTGAAATTAACGTGCACGTAGCTGAGCGCTCCACAGACACGCGTGCACTTAACGTAGTTCTCAAAGGAATTCTATGCCACATAGAATGTGACAAGGTTAGCCATTTGAAATACAGGTATTATTCATTTTTCTCAGCTGAGTGAACTGGAGCAATTTGAAATAAAGTGACTTGCTCGAGGACACAACGCATCACAGGGAAACGAACTTGCGACCCTGTCATTGCGAGCTGAATACCCTAACCACTAAGCCAGGCACCTTCACACAATCTAGATTGCTTGTTACATTTAATATCACGCGCGCATTTCGGTATTATTTACTAACAATTGAACTTATCAATAGGTACAACGTTGCTATTTCGAAGAGTAAGCGTTCTCTGTTGCACAAGTAAAATATATATATATACACGTACGTGATTGTGTATACGTGTATGTGTATGCGTGCTGCTTCAAGCCAGCTCCTTAAGAAATCTTCTTCGCATGTTTAGCCTATTTGCTTTTCACGAAGAAATGTCTTTAAATCACATTTTAATATTTCATTTAATACCCTTTTCCTTTATTTACAATATTTGTTTATTCGTATCTCAAGCTATTCGACGTATGCTATAACTAATGTAATGTTTCCTTTGAGATTAGTCGATTTTAAATGCATAAACATGATATTTACCGGCAAACAGGAGGGAGAGCTATACATGTTTTCTGCTTAAGCTTGAATAAATCTATATGTCAAACATACTGCTCTTAAATATAAATATTAGCATTGCTATATATATATGCATTATGCAAATTTAAACATCGTTTGATATATGCATTTGCCTTCACAATGGATATCAAATGATTCCACAGATATTTGAGCATTAATTTTGTATTGAATGTTGCATTAATTTTGCAGGTATTTCAACTTAATTTTGTATTGCGTACGTTCTTCTTCTCATAGCAAGTAAATTGAATCAATAGCATCCTTTTACAATAATACAGACACAGACCTGACTTTATTCGGAAAAGGTTGATTGCCTATTGTCGGATCAATTTTCGTATCACTTCGTAGTATTTACTTCTGTTTTGGGTGGGGGCTTCAAATGTCATGATCTATTGAATTTCAAATATATTCCGTCATATCAAACAAGGAAATTAATGCATAATTGTGAAGTATTTTCATAACTCCTTATCAACGTGAATAGGAAAACTGTTATCCTTTACCAAATAGTTTATTCCAAAAAGACAGCAGCTGATCGGTAAACAAGGTTTTAGGAAAATCTTAGTGGTTAATTTAATAATTTACACTGATACAGCGTACAGGCACTCACACATTAAATACAAGTAAAATATTAGATATTGCTTACATCTGATTATCAATTAAAGTTGCGTTTTATCCTTCCGGTATGAATCAAATAAAATATAATTCCGGAGGAGCGGATTAGTGACATTATGAAAGCGCTGGGCA
Source organism: Octopus bimaculoides (assembly GCF_046866305.1). Classification (NCBI taxonomy): domain Eukaryota; kingdom Metazoa; phylum Mollusca; class Cephalopoda; order Octopoda; family Octopodidae; genus Octopus; species Octopus bimaculoides. The sequence continues at coordinate 28,041,571 of NC_142930.1, read as the reverse complement.
AACGATTTGAATTATCTGCTCTAACCATTTACTCAACGATTGCTAAGGCAGTTTTGTTGATCTATCTATATTCAGCAAACTAGAGAGTGTCTTGCTAAAACATCCAAATGAAGCCAAGTCAGCAAATTGGTTTGGAAGAAAACATTTTATCCTCTCCGGGAATTTTATAATGCCCATGAGCAGATACTGTGGGAAATTATGATGCAATTCATATAAGTAAGATTTCTATTCAAAAGACCAGCATACATATGTACAGAATAAACATCAATCTTGCTTTTAGGTATATTTCATAGATTTCGATCGCCCCAGATATACATACATGTAACTCTACTTACTTACTTTACTATATAACGGTTTTCTTAACCGATATTGTAAGGAGTTTCAATATGTTCATGTCGTTACAACCTGTTTATACACATGCAATTTAAGGGCAACTTTTAATGTTGTCTGTTGTTTGCTGTCTGCTGTGAATTAATGAAACTTGACCTTGAAGAGATGCACGACCCTATATTCTTATCTCTGGCAAGAGTGAGTCGGGATATTGCATTGAAATGTGCATAGGTTATTACACAAGTTTTTACTATGGATTGCGTTATGGCTCTTATTTAAATTGATATATATATATACATATATATATATATGCATGTATGTATGTATGTATGTATGTATGTATGAATGTATGTATACATTGGGTGCGCGTGACCACGTGTGTATGTTTGTATGCATAAATATTGAGGATGGTCTAGAATGCATCGTCAGTGATGTTTCTCAGGTCCCAGTGCTTTCGGACCTTTCAACATCAGACCATTTCACCCATTTCACCCTACCAATTTTGATCAAGTCCCGCCTTACAACCCAGTCGCAGCCAACCAGTGGTTTTCCCTTTTTTTCTAAAGCCATTTAATAACCTCCTCTACAATTCCAGTGATAGGCTTTATAGTTATTCCTGAAATGACACCGCCGCAATCGCACTGAGAACACTCTCATGCCATCGGTGGTAGTGGAAATCGGCTAAGTGGCTGGAGCAGCTGCTGAAAATTTGTTGAACGAGGGACAGGATGCATTTTTGCCCTCTGTGTGAAGTTTGTGATTGGTAAACTGTTGTAGGCATCTTGGATTAGAAATCAGAAACACTGGATGTCGGATATGTGTGCGTGTATGCCTGTGTTTGTGTGCGTGTGTATGAATTAAGGCTACCATTGATTTCATGTTCAGAAAATTAGGAAAATATCTTAGTCGCTTAACAATTTTTCAAACCGATCACGTAGAGAAAAAGTATTCACCTCCATTTTGGAAAACACATCCTGGATTAGTTCGCAGAGATTATCGTGAATGCTACAATGAATCGAGAGGCATTACGCCAGGTGTTGTATATCGTCAATCCGATACACGTCTTTGGTACTCCGTTGGTGTCTGTGATCTTGGCCTTGTATGCTAGTTCTTTCCCGCGACAGTTGTTGTTTAGAGGGCAAAAGTTTGGAAATCTGAAGTTGCATTGTCTTTCGGGGGTGTTATTTGGTGTGTTTCTATTTATAGTGATTTAGTGTTGTTGACACTATATTGACTAGACAACTATAGCTAAACTTACCAGTATTTCTCTTGAAGATCTTGTGATATATGTGTAAATGTTGAAAGTGGTTGTAAATCAATTTTACGAGTTTCTTAGGCTTGTTAGAAAATCCCTACCTATGTTAGCTACATTCCTGTTATAATGTACGTTAAACTAAAAGATTTTCCTCACTGCGTCTTCTTGGTCTATTTATATTGGGTTCAATCCAGACATAAATAATACTATATGCATGTATTATTATAATACTATATATGTGTGTGTATGTATGCATAACTGTATGTACATATGTGAGTATACATGTATGTATGCATTAGTTGTTTTGATCCACACACACACAGACACACACACACACACACACACACACATACACATATATATATATATATATATACATATATATATATATATATATATATATATATATATATATATATATATATACATACCTTACATACCTGCACACACACTTATATATGAACACGAAGTTTGTGTTTATAAAAAATATAATAATTTGAAAAGTTTATAAGGCCACATTCATACATGTGTCATTGAGTGAAAACAACGTTCTCCAGAACAATGCTACAAATCAGAAAACTTTCTGCGGCAGCACTACTGCTTAGTATATTTGAGTGTTACTGATGTTGTACACTTAGACCAAATTAGGGAAATAAATCCACATCGTTATCCTATCACGCTGACAAAATTTTCAGCTCCATGAATATTATTGCAACGAAAGTATAATGAATCTCAGTTTAGCTCTAAGGATTATCAGGTCTTCCTCAAAAGGAAGGATTCAGCCATCAAATTCCATCCACTCTGGCTAATATCCGCACGAAATCGCTTGACAAATATTTCCTACGTAAAAACTCTGTGTGAGTATGCCATTTCTGATATGCTTTTTTAACAATGAGAAGTAAGTCTTTCACTCGCTTATCTTACTAACCTCTCATATATTTTTAAAAAAAAGGTTCCAGGGGATGATTTGAATTTCAACTTGTTTGTTGTGTTGGTAAACTCAACTTGTGTGCATCTTTAATGATAATCTTCATGCTTTAGGAGAGCATTTATGTAAAGTTAACCGATACATTTTACCGAAGAAAATTATTAAAATCTGGAATCCGTGAAACCTACTGCATTAGTGGAAATGCTCATCGGCAGAGAAAATATATTTTGTGATCAATGAAATTTACTGAAAATCTGAAAAATCATTAATCGTATCTTTGATTTTGAATAGGGCTAAGTTCTTTTACTGTTTACAGAAATAATTTTGCAATTGACATCAGACGTACTAATATAACAGTTTTTGCAGAAGACTCTAAGCACTTGACTGTCCCTCAATGGATTAGATATCAGTAAAAAGATAGAAATAGCTATTGTACTTAGAAGGCATATTCAATTAAGTCGGAAAAGCTCCACGACGTATCAAGGAATATCAGGGATTGAAGTGTAACACTGTCGATATTACCTTAATCCAGAATGAGCAAATTAACAATAAAGTCAAAATGGTCCGAGAAATATGCTTTGGGACCATAGAAGTTTCCAGTGCTGAGATCCTGATACCACCATCGTCCGCGTCAGTTTTAATTCTGTTGCCCACTTATTCCCTTTCAACAAACCTAATCATTATGAGAAGTGAAGGAGGATAGTAGTAGAATCACAAAAAATATAACTACAATAAATGGCATTAATATCACAAAAATCTTTTGTCTTAAACATTGCCTTGAGGGTTGCAACATATGTGAAACGTAAAAAATCCAATCAACATTTATAGAAGGATACACAGTTGGATTTTACTAGACACCTAAAGCTTGAGACCAGACTCCTTTAACAGAGTCACTTCCTTTAAAAGTGTCACTTCCTTTATCAGAGTCACACTCAAATTATTTAGCAACATTCTAAATTAACAATTTTCTTTCATTTGGTACTACGATATTCAACAAAGCAAACAAGAAAGAAAATTACTTTTTAAAAGTACCAGGAAAAATTCCTCCAAGAAATAGTAGGAAATCTACTGACACCTAGATACACTTTGTCTTATGAAAACAGAAATATACATTATGATATAAATATGTCTCAAATGATGTTGTGCTGTCAAATTTAACACAGCCCCCACTTTCAATAACCGAAATCTTAATCACAAGTTTATACATACGTACACATGCACAAATACGGCCATATATATATACATTCATATATACACACACATATATATATATATATATATATATATATATATATATATATATATATATATATATATATATATACATACATGTTACGATTTGTGTATATACATATAACAATGTGTTGGGAGCGGCTGAAGGTATGTGAACTTTATTAATATGACATATTTATTGTATGCATGGAATTAAGAGTATTTTCACAGCATTTAGTTATTCAAATATATTAAGTATAACATTTGTTTGTTTGTGTGACTGTGTGTATGTACTGTGGGGAGTGGTATAAGTAAAGCTACAAAGCATTTTCTTCTTGGCTATTTTCCATTGTATGAAGGAAAAAGGATTTACAGCATTAATAAATGTTTTTGACAAATCCGATATCTCTTATTGGCACGATTATGATTACCACTAGGTAAATTAAGCGTAGACTGTCTAATTTTGACATGATATGTTGGCATTCCGTCGCTTACGACGTCGAGGGTTCCAGTTGATCAGATCCACGGAACAGCCTGCTCGTGAAATTAAAGTGCAAGCGGCTGAGCACTCCAAAGACACGTGTGTCTTTAACGTAGTCCTCGGGGATATTCAGCGTGACACAGTGTGACAAGGCTGACCCTTTGAATTACGAGCACAACAGAAACAAGAAGTAAGAGTGAGAGAAAGTTGTGGTGGAAGAGTACAGCAGGGTTCACCACCATCCTCTGCAGGAGCCTCGTGGAGCTTTTAGGTGTTTTCGCTCAATAAACACTCATAACGCCCGGTCTGGGAATCGAAACCGCGATCCTCCGACCGCGAGTCTGTTACCCTAACCACTGGGCCATTGGGCCTCGACTTTGACATGATATGTGTATCTATTTATTTTAACCAACGTACTAAATCTACAAAAGTATTGAATAACCCATCAGATTTATGTAAAATTGTTTTTATTATAACTGACCATAAAAACAAACATTTATGCGCGAGTGTGTATTTGTTTGTATGTGTGTGTGTACGTGTGTCAGTGTGTGTGTGTAACTTTTTAGTGCCAATGCTCGAGTTGATACACATACAAATAAGGATGCATTTTGTCCGATTCAATGCGCATTAGTGCGAGTGCGATAAGTGATTTTTAATGTTTTGCTTATTACAACTTACTGTTTCTATTTCTGAAATACAATTCTATATTTTTTTAGTTTTGCATTGTAGTTTCCTGTTTTGTATGATATCATGAATTCGAAATGATTTATACCAGTGTTTTACAATTAATTATCAAATTATATCTTATTTATAGCCAGAAAACTTGAGTAGACCAGACGGTTTTACCCAGTCTGTAATATTGTATATTACTCAATTACAGCTTCCATAAGTTTTTTGACGGATACTACAATCATTATGCAGCTTGGATAAATAATTCAATTGTAAGTGAAATTCAGTACAAAATTATACTGAACTAAACTATTAGGCTTATTGCATAAACCTCCAAAAAAAGTGATAACATTATATTTTCTATAATTCACAGAGCATTTCAGTAATATTCATTTGCTTGAAACAAAATAATTTGAGATGGAGCAGCATTCTTAAATAACTTTTATTACTTTGATCACGAAATGATACTGAAAATCGTTGTGAAAAAGTAAAATGAAATTTGAAACTTCAAATAAATATGTATTGAGTTTCTTTAAAATAACAGACTTACTAATTTAAATCATAAAACCTTCCTATGTTTCTTCACTTTTTGTTGCATATAATTCAAAGGAAAGACTTAGTAATTACTCTGCTGAACTTAATATATTTTCTTTATTATGAACTCCAACCAATACTTGCAAACACCAATTAGCCACAATACAGTAACATCTGTTATCGCGATTCTATTGCATGGTTATCGCTAATTAAAATCTGTATATTACTTAAGTTGCTCTGGGTCATTTTAAAGAACTCAATGGCCTTTCTTTTGCATCATTTTTTTCCGAAATGATATATAGACACGTGACGGCTTTTCAATAATTAAGCATCGATGTTTTGTTTAAAATGTATTCCTTATCTTTATACATTCATTTCCTGAATATTATTAACGAGGCAGCTGTTAAAAGAGGAGTAAATCTCATTCACGAAAACAGATAGTGAAATCGATGAATACTTCTTCATTTGCTCAAACGAACACATGCACGCACGCGCACCCAAACACACAAACTTACAGACGCAAACACACGCACAGACAGACAGACAGACACACACACACATACACACACACACGCAAACTCATGTGCAAGAAACTTAAGATGAATAATTAAGGCCCCAGTATATCTGAACAGCAATTTGACTCTGAAGTGGATAACATCAAATGAGTTTCAAATTTCTACATCTCCGATAATTGATTTTCACATCTATCAGCAATTTACATCAACCGCACATCTATACTTCCTTAATTAATACGATAAAGTGGTAAGTATCGTTTACCGTTCTAATTTCGTATTCCTACCGTATCTGGTGTTAATCGTGTGCGTAAATACAATCAGTGAATCAACTACATTGATATTCCTCTATATAAAACAAAATTTTTCGCTTTTGTTAAAATCATTTTCAATACTGAATCGTTGTGTGGGAGACTCCCTGCTCAATAGAATAAGTGCAAGGAGTATGAGTATATCGATTCTTAAAATTTTGAAGGTTATTGCTTCAGTTTCTTGAGCCTTTTCCGATTTCGCGAGGGAATTAATATTCGCATAGTGTATTGCCACAAATGACAGAATGTATACTATGTGCTATACCTTTGTTGGTTCTAATTTTAAATACTCTCAGTATTAGCTTATTATGTAATCTGTCACGAGTTCATACATAAACTAGTACTGTACAAAGGTGTGTATAATGGCGCAAATTTCTCACTAAAATGTATTGCACTGTAGTAAGGCTAAAGATCATTACAGAAAAGTAGAATGCCATGTATCAAAATATGTCAGGCTAAATACTTTACTACATTTAATTCCTTCTTTCTATTTCCCGAATTAAGATGAAACCTTTCATTAGATTCTCTTCTGTACAATTTCTTATTCATATACTCTGTGGTTTATTGTTGATTCATTCAAATGTACATATCTCCCTTCTTCTATAAGTCTTCGTTGCAAAGAAAGAATGCATGGCAATTGTTTTGTTGGTCGTAATATGAGGAGATGCCGTTTATATGAACATAAGCAGATGAATGGAGCAACGGTAATCTAAGACAAAATGAATTCGCTCTGTATGTGTAAATATATTCTGACGATTCTTACAAAGTGAGCGACGATCATGTGAACTTACACTAAAATTGTCGAACTATATCACACTGTACGGTGGATAGTATGAATGTGAATTTAGTATCCGAAGAATGGTCAATATATTTTTTATTTTACTATGTACAAAGTCCCCACATTTCCACAAGGGTTAGCAGAAACAAGGAAAACGCCCCTTGTATTTGATTACTACGCAAATATTCTTTTAATTTTACTAAAATTTTATTGTTTTCCATACTTACAGATGAAAAATTCTCAATGACTGAAACGGGTACTGAAATGTTTTTTATAAAATTATTTTAGTATTTTCTACCTTGACTTTTTTTCCATATATATCAACTCGTGTGTTCCTTTTCAACCTTCTACACACATACACACACACACACACACACACACACACACCCACATATATATATATATATATATATATATATATATATATATATATATATATATATGTATATATATATATATATATATATATATATATATAATACGACGGCCTTTTTTCAGTTTCCGTCTACCAAATCCACTCACAAGGCTTTGGTCGGCCTGAGGCTATAGTAGAGGACACTTGCCCAAGGTGCCACGCAGTGTCTCTGAACTTGGAACCATATGGTTGGTAAGCAAGCTACTTACCACGTTGCCACTCCTGTATGTATAAAAGAAACAGTCACTATTTAAGTACAAAATAAACAATTTTCCATGATAGTGTAAGTTGCATTATGATTCATACCGTATGCACACAGCCACTATTTATCACAAAGTTGTATGCAATTAACACTATTCTAAATTATGACCAGTTGCTTATCATCTGCAGAACACTTACACTCAAATTATACAACTGGGAATTGTGAACACGACTATATGCAAACCTCCACGTAACTAAACAACGCGAGAGTCTCCCTCCCGTGTGCTATTGTCTATAGAATTTGCAGTTTTGCTGCTGATGAAGCCATAATATTCGGAACAGTTAAAATTAATATCACTGTTTCCAAAATAATTGAGTTAAAACTGATTTCTTTTATTAAGTTAATAAGATTCATTATCTTACACGAGTGATAGCTGCTTTATTCAGAATCAGATTCAACAGTATTGTGTATAACTACTAATAACTACTTCAATGATTAACAAAATCCCATTAGCTGTCATGGTTGATATTTGCTGTACACTGCTTTAAACTGATTTCGTATTTTATACCACAGACAGAAACATCTCCCAACAGTCAGTGAAACTGAATAAATATTTCAAATCCGCATTGTTAATTGATTCTTAAAATTCAAATTGCCTTCGTGTAGTAGAGGTACATTTCACTTTCTTGTTCTTTTAGACTGAATCTCATGAGGAAATAAACATATATCTGAATGAGAACGCCAGAACCTTTGTAGAATTGATTTCTTCCAATCTATGACCCAGGGTAGGAGTAAACTACCTAGTTTTCCTAGAGCTTAACGAATAAATCAATAACGATTGAATCTAAATCATAATATTCTTTATATCCTATCACTTTCACTCCTTATTTTTTATGTATACACATATACTCACACATTCAGTCGCACAAACCTGTATATATAACATAAGATATATAATATATATACATCCATTTGTGCGTGAGTGCGCACATCAGTGTGTGTGAGGTGAGGAACAATTTCAGTATGAGCTTAAATTTTTGCTTATTTGCCTCTTTAACTAGTTTCATGGATTTGAGCTTTCCACGAACATGTATCTACGTTCTATATACCATCCATATCATCTACCAGTTTTATTTTCCGAATGTGAGAAATACCAGTCATATTAACTTTTTGTTTGAAATTCATTATAATATCGTTATCCATTTAAACAGATTACGTTGTAGTGAGTTCATCGTTTCATTAAAATTTTATTAAACCTCTACTTTCTTATTCAAGAACAATCTATTCATACTGAGAAATCCAACAAATCTGATTGGCAGACAGATTCATATAATTTTTGTATACATGTTATATACCACAAGGCGTAAACCTAACATATAAAACAAGTGTAAAACAATGTTTTGTCGATTGCAAGAATATATATTTTTGTTGTACAATTTTCTTCTATAGTCACAGGTGCACACCCCACCCCGCTCATTTATTTTAAAAACTTGCCAGCGCGTGCGCACACACACATAGACACTCTTCTATATAGGCACTAACACATACATTTACACATATAAATGCTTATTTACACAATATTTCCCCAATAATTTCAGGTTATGACAAATTTATGGAATAAAAACATTGAAGATTTTAATCCAACAAAAGGTATTTTAAAATTGGAAACTTTAAGTCCAGATGTGATATTGTAGCGATATATTAGTAATTACACTTTAACATTAAATCCTTCTGTTGGCCTAGAAGCTTCATCTATTTCTTGAAATTTACACTCATGAGTCAAATTTTAAAATTTCATTTTGTTTTACATTAAACTAAATAAGATAAAATCCTCTCATTGAAAGGTTTAGTCCACTTGGAGCTTTTAAACCCAAACAAAATGATAACGGAAATCTACTGCGAGCAGTTTGAGCGGCGTAAGTCTGTGTAAGAAGAAAAACTATCGTCTTTGATTTCAAGACGAATGGTGTTCTTCCATCAGTATAATGCTCGGCCACATACAGCGAGGAAGACATTCCAAAGACTGGAGCAGTGTGAATGGGAAACGGTTCCCACCCATCATATTCACCGGACATTGCCCCATCTGATAATTACTTATTCCGCAGTTTTCAAAATCATTTGAACGGAAAAAATATGAATTCTTTAGACGAGGTCAGAAGCGTAATGGAGGAGTATTTTTCGTCACAGGGAAGTGAATATTGAAAGAGGAGCCTTGAAATAGATGGAAGAGTATTATAGAAAATGAAGAGTATATTATAGATTAAAAAGGAAATTTGTTTATCTTAATTTGAAAAAAATAAAAGAAGTATAAAATAACCGGTTTAATTATGGGATGACCAAATATATATATGTCTGTAAGTATTTAGATATATATATATACACGAATGTTGCATTCTTATTTCTTTATTGCCCACAAGAGGCTAAACATAGAGGGAACAAACAAGGACAGACAAAGGGATTAAGTCGACTACATCGACCCCAGTGCGTAACTGGTACTTAATTTATCGACCCCGAAAGGATGAAAGGCAAAGTCGACCTCGGCGTAATTTGAACTCAGAACGTAAAAGACAGACGAAATACCACTAAGCATTTCGCCAGGCGTGCTAACGATTCTGCCAGCTCGCATTCTGATAGCTCAGAAGTGAAATTGAAATTTCCTTATTATAGCGTATTCTTATATACTATGGGCGTATATGATATCAGTATATGATTTTTATTAACCAGGAATATTAGCGAACTACGATGGTGGTTCTCTGTTATTCGGATTCCTTTCTGTGGTTTGGCTTTTTCTTTATTACAAATTCTATTATTCAAAATTAGATATTGTTTGATTATTAGAACACATTTCATTATTTCAAACAAATGCTGAAGCACTTTAGAGTTTTCTTGAATAACAGATTATATTCAATAACTGATATAAATATGCATGTCTCCATAGTAATTGTTTAAGCGATAATATGTTATAATATAATATACATATATACATATATATATGTATACATAAACACATACGCACGCACAAACACGCACACACGCATATATATAAGCCTCTGTGTCCTTGTGCATATGTGTGTATGGGTGTGTGTCTGTTTTTTGCAAATGTTTGGTGAGATTTTTCGAATTAAATTCTTCACTATCCACATCAGGTTCTCCTCACACCATTAATGAGTATTTTAGAAGATAACGGACTATTTCAATAGAGAATATATTCAAGTATTTCTCTCTCCTTCTCTCTCTCTCTCTCTCTCTCTCTCTCTCTCTCTCTCTCTCTCCATCTATCTGTCTATCTATCTATCTATCTATCTCTTACATATACACACACACATACATACACAAACACACACACACAATTTCATTTTCGTATAGCATTTGTCAACATACTTTTGTTCTCATTTATCAGATCCAGCTTATTCCCTGTCTATTTAAATTTGGTAATTAAATCCGAAATATACGTTAGATCTCTACCAAAGGTATTTCTTTAGCAGAAAGGCAACACAGAGTTTCAAATTGTCTAATGATCTCAACAAATATACATTAAAAAAACTGATAAAAACAAATGTTGATTTTTGAAATTTATTTATATAACAAGGAATTTTTTCAGATAAAGAATTCTGTTTAAATGGAAGCAAAACTTCATTAAAATATTTGTTGCAGATGAACAAATATATATATGATACATGATATACGGATGTAAAAGTTATAATTACTCCCGAAGTGAAATGGATATTTTATCCATAATACTGACAGTTTTATGTAAACGGTGCAGACTGTTTCTAGACTAGATTCTTAAATATCTGTGAAACAAAGTATTGGATGAGATATGAAAGACACCATCTCAGATTCTTGCTTGAATTTTTCAGACTTTTCCTGTATTACTTGATTTTTTTATGCAATTTAAATTATTATGTTTCTTTATTTATGAAAGTCATGAAATTCATGTCACACAATTCTCTATTTTTATATATAATTTCGTTCTAATTTAAATACAAATTGACGTGTCTGACACTAGCAGGAATCTAATATAAGCACAGAAAATATTTTAAGGTGATTTTTGCATCGCAATATTTTGAGTTGAAAATCTGCAAGAGTCATATTTCCATTCAGTTTATGGGTTTTATAATGGATGCATACCTAAAAGTGCTTTAAATAAAGAAGCTTAGCATTCGAATACGTATTGTTATATCCAGTCTTATTATTAATCTAATTTTAGTCAAACCTGTTCAAGCCAATTGTATATTCTGTAAATGAGTTCTTAATTTACTTATTTTTATCCATAGAAAACAGTGAGCGTGGACCTACGACACCAAGACATAAAATTAAACACGAATCTGTTACAGAATTGTAAACTGTAGGCCTTGCCGATCTTAGAGCTTAGGATTTATGTGGAATACGACTTCAATTTTTATGGGATTGTAGGAATGCAGACTGCAGAGATGATGTCTCTGATGTTAAGGTTGAGATGATTGTTTTCGACTGGATTGGCGGTGTATTTCAAGGGCTAAAGTACCTTGTCTGGGAAGATTTATAATACCTGTTCAGTACGATGACAGAACGGTATGCTCCCTCAATCTGAAGTGTGCTGTTGGTTGAGATATATATCTAATTATTGTTCTACTTACGATCTGACGAGCAGCTATATATTTTTGAATAGAATTTATTTTCGATAATTTCAATTGATTTTAATCGATTTAAATTTCTTTTCTATTTGAAAATTGGTTATGAAACACGTGTAATCTTTTTATTATATTTATCTTATGATATTTACTTTACTTTATATTATACTCATTTATTGTGCTTTTAATTATTAATTTTTCTATATGTGATAGTGGATTTTCATCGATGAGTTCTTGAAAATTGGTTATTTTCCCTAAAACTATATATATATATTATATATATATATATATATATATATATATATATAAACTATATTATTAAAATAAAATCTCCGAAAATACGTCAGTAGAACATTATCGTGTTAATCCAAATTGGTGAAGTGCCAACTGAAGAGCTGAAAGCATTTTAGTTGTTAATATATTCAAATAAACAGAACGCCTCAAATACAACTTAAGACATTCATTTATTCAACCAATGGCAACGTCATTGAATAACTAATTTACTTTATAAAAATAAAAGATAAAAAATACCATGCTAATGCTATATTTTTTGACAATTTGAAAACTACATAGAAAAATAATCTAAAGGAATAGATATTAATCTAAACAAATGACCTAAAAAATGAATATTTTTATATACAGTTATTGATGACGTCGCTGGATTACTAAAGATTATAATCTACAGACAAGAATTCTAAGTTATACTTAATAACGAGCTAAAGAATAATAACTACAGATAAGAATTCTACGTAATGCTTAATAGAAACCTAAATATTTTGAGTCGCAATAATTATTTGCCTATTTAGTTAATATACTAAACCCTTTCATAATAATTCAACTTATTAGATAATAATTCAAAAACTATTATCATTAATAAGATATGAAAGTATTGAAGACTTCACTGGATAACTGAAGAACAAAGATTACAGATAATATAATTAAATACCCATTTATTTGTTATAACAAACCTTTTTGCTGTATAGTGAATCTGTAAATCCTTCCCGGTAAAAAGAGAGGGTCGAGAGTTGAAGAGTTGAGAGTCGACAGTTCTAGTCGGTGTCTTCTGGAGCTATCAGCAGTAGTAAGACAGAAGTTACTGTATTACTTTTCTGGTATGAAGAGATACGACGGTATCCGATAACTAGCAACAACTACCGTTAAACAGCAACCACGTACAACGGCAGTCACACATCACACTAGTGGGAGAAGCCCACTTTACAACAGTGGCGACGAGGTAAAAAGAATTTACGCGGAGTGGAAAAAAAACATTCACACGTAGTTTAAACTAATGCACGTGGATAATTAAATAACTCGACAAAAAAAAAAAGAAACATGAATGGATTGATACTTGTGTGTATATACGAAGTCTGCTCAATATGTAATAGTAACGAAGCTAAAACACACAGAGTGAAACCGTTTGGCAAAGATTCACCTTGAACATTGCTGTGCGTACGCACGACGTTGTAGCGTTTTAGCTCACTTCCGCTGTTTATAGCAGTGCTTGGAAGGAACGTGTGTATCGTGTGATCGTCACATTGACCATGACAGAGAAAGTTGCCATGGCAAAACCTGCTCAGATGTCTACGCAAAGTATCAGAAAGTGTATGAAGAAGGGTGCATGAGCCGCATACAAGTGTATAAGTGGCTCAGACGTTTCCAAGATGGCCGAAAGAATTTCGATATACACTAACCTTCTGGGAGGGCCGTAACTAGCAGAACTCAGAAAAGCATCGGGGGATGTGCGTCTAATCATCATCTGTGAGTTATCAGAGGAAGAACAGAATAGCTATGGCTCAGTTCAGTTCATTATCACTGAAGATTTGGGTATGAGATGCGTGTCTCCCAAGTTTATGCCTAAACTGCTTTACTTGCACAAGATGGCCTTGATTGTATCGAGAGCGATGAAAACTTTTTGAAACCTGAGCAGGTACCGCCAAGTCTATGACAAAATTTGATTCAGATTCTCAGCTTAGCTTTCTATGTCACGGCCAATGCGGCGATCACACTTTACACACCTTCCTTCCAAACACTGCTGTAAACAGCAGAATTGAGCTAGGACGTTAAAAGTTGATGCGCATACAGGGAACGTTTAAGGACAATTTGTGCCAAGCCGCTTTACTCTGGATGTTTTAGCCACTTATTGATCAGAACAAGTACATACACATATAAATGCGTACGTTTCTGTCTTTGCATTCAAGTATTTAATTATGCCCATGTACCTACCTGTATGCGCAATGCAGTATAAAAATCGTACATATATAGGCGTAGAAGTGGCTGTGTGGTATAGAGCTTGTTTTCCAACCACATGATTCCGGGTTCAGTCCCACTGCTTGGCAACTTGGGCGAGTGCCTTCTGCTATAGCTTCGGGCCGACCAAAGCCTTGTGAGAGGATTTGGTAGACGGAAACTCAAAGTGGCCCATCGTATATATGTATGTGTGTGTGTATATGTTTGTGTCTCTGTGTATGTTCCCCCAACATCGCTTGACAACCGATGTTGGTGTGTTTACGTCCGCGTAACTTAGCGGTTCGGCATAATAAACCGATAGAATAAGTACTAGGCTTACAAAGAATAAGTCCTGGGGTCGATTTGCTCGAATAGTTCTATGAAGTTGTAGCTTTTATTTTCCAATATTTTGAGTGACGGGTGCTATCTTATATATTTTGGTGCTAGAAAACTCTTCAGTAGACTTAATGAATACTGGCCGGTGAATTCCGAGGTCAATTTATCCATTCGTATGCCATCAATGAAACTTATGTGCATACCATTGTCACCCTGTGGGCTTCTAGCTGACGAAAACAAGTACACTAATTGCACAGATTTGTAAATTCCATTCATTTGCATGAGTGCTTTTCTGGATGATAAATGAATTCTTTTTTTTTTTCTGTAAACATTCTTTTCTAAATTTTCTATTGCTACAGGCAGAATGTCATGATTTTTGGCCACACGATAATATATCTCGAGTTCTTTTTCCGAATAAAGATAACCTGTTGAGTATTCAGGATTCTCACAACTATACAATGTGCCTTTCAGTCAGATTCTTCCAGATATTTCACTAGTGCTTCTTCCTCAATTGTCCAATGATCTTCAACTCCTTTCAATTAATAAGGAACAGCCAAAAGCTTACATATTTCGTCTACACCCTGAATAATAGCTGATAAGAAATAAAGAATTAGAATACCATAACCACCATTCATATGAGCAACCGTCAAAGTGGTAAGATACTATACAATATTTATTATTCATTATTCTCAATGAGAACCGCTTCGTCTTGTTCAAGATTTAAAGCACCATGTCATTCTGAAATATAATCTGTGACATCCTTTCTAATACATTCCTCATCAACTGTCTTCGAATATGTACCAACATCGCTTTCTTTAAAATTCCTTAAGTAAAGATTTGCCAGTTCTGTTGCATCATCACGAACATTTCCAGATAGTGAAAGATCTGAATTTAAGCAGAGTACGATGATCTCGTTTAAATAACTGTGTTGAAAGCTATCCTCCGTTTGCAGAATAATATCAAATTTCAAACTGTGTTCAAAGCATTTCTTTTTCTGAGCAACGGAATCCATACCGCAAAGCAGATTAATAATATGCACCAAACAAAAGGAAATTACAATAGCCCGACTAGTTATAGTAATTTGTTTGTAGTTTGTGTACTTGTTAAAATATTCTCTTAATTTCAGCTGTCTTAATTTTTGTCTTATCTGTTACTAGATGTTCTACTCAAATATTATCTTTGACACAGTTCCTCTATAGGCATGTTATATGTATGTCTTAATATTTTGTTTCGAGATAAATGCATATTTAAATAGGTTAATAATGTTTACTGTATTCTCGAGCAGGTGTACGGATACTTATCACAAAAAGATAATGAGAAAACAATTGTCGAATACTCATCGCAAACAGATTAGTGGATAAAGAAAAAACGATATTCGAACCAAGCAGAAATATGTACACCTCTTACACCAACATTAATATTCGTCACATAAGCGATGTTTGCTAAACTGAGAACAGGTAAAATATTCAAATGAACCTAAGAAATTCCAGTATGGTTTCTACAGGACACTTCAGTACACGATCTGAGCATTATCATTGAACGTGCATTGTTTCACATGACAACCTAAAACGAATATATATATATGTGTGGGAGTATATATATATATATATATATATATACATATATATATATATATGATCAGGAAAACGGATATGTTTTTTTACATTAATAATTTTATTAAACAGTTATTTACCGCATTCTTTCGTGGACCTATGCGCATTTCAACTGCATCAACAGCACACTGATCGATGTGGATCCTCCTGGTGCCATTTTCGGTATAGATTCATCAGAATCCATTATTTACTGCCATTTGAAGTGAAACTGAGTAAATCAGCAAGCTGGGTGGATAAAGTATTTATCAGGAGGTTACTAAAAATAACCCATGGTTCACCTCTGTGGTAGGTGAAGCAAGGTCCAGTCTTAAAAATAAATCAAGTATAGATTAAACGTTTGCGCAGATTCATTAGTACTATAAAACAGTTTATCATTCTACTCATTTCAAAGAGAACATTCTTTTTTTTATTATTTCTTGAGGTATTCTATTAATTTTCATGTTTTATTTTTTGTTTAAGTCCGTAAAGTCAGCACCCACCCTGCCTCTCCTTCGCAGAGAGATTATTAACCCTGATTTCGACTAAAATGTAGCACTCACTATACCTTACCTCTATTCCCATACCACTATATGCATCCTTTACATTAGTATACCCCTTATCTTCTAAAACCATGAACTTAAACAGACTTGTCAACATTCTGAAGAGATCTCCCAATCAAATTGGCAAATCGAAACGATCGTAAATGTAACATTACATAATCTCCACATAATTGATTAAATTAATGGCTAACTAGCGCAATCGACCTGCTTCTTCCTGTGTTTGTTTCTCCATTCTCTACATGATTATATATACATATATATATGTGTGTGTGTGTGTGTGTGTGTGTGTGTGTGTGTGTGTGTGTGTGTGTGTCTGTGTAAATATATATATATATATATATGTGTGTGGGAGTGTGTGTGTGAGTGTGTGTGCGTGTGTGTGGGTGTGGGTGTGAGTGTGTGTATTTGCACATCTACTTGGCAGAAGGGTATTGTTTGATAAATATCTGATGTACATATTATGCAACATATCCGACAGCCATAAGGACGCAGAAATTCTCCTGGATATCTTTATGCGAAATGAACTATATGTCAGATAATTGCAACAAGTGATTTATCATCCAGTATGTATATTTTTGTATACACCAATAAGCATCGGTGGCACGTTATACTCCTAATGTGGACACAAATAATTAACTGAGAAGCTTATCGGTAAAACACGTTACACTTGTTTGTACATTAACTCAATTATTCAATTGGGAAAAAAAAATGATTGTCTACGTACACATATTTAAATTGAATGACGCTCTGTTAAAAGACAAATCTACCGTTACTTTTCGTTCCATTATACCACACGACCTATTTTTCAGAATGAGGTATATTGTCTCGCATTATAAATCTCAAATATGATGTTATACCAATGATTCAGTCAGGATATATAATACAGAACATACTATTATAATTGTCACGGCTAGTCGTTATACATCGGGCTTTATATGATCGTTATACAGAGGGCTTCAGTATGAATTTTGTTCAAGCAAGCAATAATGATTTCAGCTCCATTACGCAATATCGTGATCTAAGTTTGAGGAAATACATTTTCACGAATGAATGGAACATTGTAGTACATTACAATGTATCTATGTTCCTTGCATGTGTAGCTTTAGAGAGATTCAAACAGTGATGTATGACTATAGTTGCAACTTTCTCAAAACTGTAGAGAAGCACCAGAACCATGACTAGTACTTCTGGAGTTCTCTGAATTCAGCGACATTATTGTGCATAACATATTGCTAATGTCATGCTGATATGAAACTCCAATTATCACTCGATTCTCTCTCATTTCATATAATATTGATTCAGGGTAATCCATAAATACAACACCTTCTATCAAAGCGTATTATTTTATAAAATAACAAACTATAATACTTGACCATGTTATTAACGATTGTGTGCATAGAATATTGAAGATCAAGAAAAATATGGATTTTCCCCTTTATTTTGTGGTGATTTTATGGTTATTAAGCAATCTCTCTTTCCTCATTTCTATCTCTCTCCTTTTCCCTCGCTCTCTCTCTTTCATTGTACAGAAACACACACACACACACACACACACACACACACACACACACACACACACACACACTTACACACACTTACACACACACATGCGTACATATATACGTGTACGTATTGGAAAATATGATTTAAATTGCTCTTAAGATCAAATGATACTTTCCCGTTGGGAACCATTTGAATTATTGGAAATCTTGTACATAGTGCAAAATATTAGATTTGAGATGAAAAATGACTAGGTAAAAATTATAGGGCAAACATGGCTATGATTTTCTCACTGTATAGCTCGTTTGGTGAAGGAGAATGGAATTATCTTGAAAACATATATATATCATTAGGAGGCAAAAGTCGGAAGAATGTTGATTTTAAAAAGAGCATATGTAGTATGTAGTAACAATGTTCTCTGTATAACTATTCAAGTAATGTTTCTCGTATTCTTTCCCGTAAGGCGAAGATAAGTAATTCTTTAGATTTGAAGCATGTTCTAAAATATCCGGTGATATATTTCATACTATTCACTATGTGTAATTCTTTAAGAAATGTTCGCACTTCTGTGGAATAATTATTGAGAAAAGAATCAAAGAAATCGGCGGGTCGTATCAGGGTTAATGTAGTGAGCTCTCACTTCGTCTAGTGCATCTAGCTATTAAACATGTGGCTGAATATAATTTGGAAAATATCATTTGAGTCTTTTTTATATGTTTTAAATTACATTATAAATATCAAGAGGTCTGATTTTATATATCAGAGAGTATTCTGAACACTCTTGTATTCACAACCTGTATCCATGTATCACTGAGTTGAATAATTACTAATATAAGTGAACTAGAACATTTTATATCTAATATAACAATTAATATTGTGAACTTAACTAGTGGTTTTGAAAGCCGTGAGCAGTTTTGTTCCAGTTAAAACTACTTACAATATTGAAATGTTCTGCTCGATGCATTTAATGTCACAGTGACCGGAACACTGGACTATGAAACTGCTGATGCATGACTGAGAGAAATTAGCTCTTATTCCCAAGCCGAATAGCAGATAACAAGTGAACATTTATGTGACAATCGACATATTGCTGAAGTATTTATAAAGTCCATCTTAAGCACTGCTTCTTATCCTTCTTCCTTTTCTGACAAAATTACTGTGGCATAAAATAATTATTTTTCAAAACTTGATTTCACCAAGCTAATGTTAGGTGAACTTTGGGAGTAAAACAAAAATAACAATACGATATGTTCTTACAATTATGAAATATCACCTTCTCCAGCGGAAGCCAGACTGCTTCTGGAGGTTGCATTATTTTTCAGCAGAGTTCTATAGAGAGTTAAGGATCTTAGATCTGAGCAGGATCTGCGCTCTTTCAGCCAAACAAATTTTACATTTATTCGATCCATTCACATAAGGTATGGATTTCTCAATTACTTTCCCATTGATAAGATACGGTGTTTCGTTATCTTTCAAAGTCTATACGTAGCTAGCCAAATTAGTAGCTTTACTTTTGTCCCTATGTCTGAAGCAGGCTATGTGATTGGCGTAGAGATTTTTAAATTCACTTTCACATAATGCAATATAAATCTTATCAAATGTATTATTATTTAGTGTTGCACAAACGTCTGCCTCATATATGTTTGATTTAGTAACACATCATTGGTCAAGCGGACAGGATCCTGTGCCACGACAGTTGCAACTAGATTCAATCTCTTGGTATTGACCATGCGTAATGATACTCTTCCTATTGGAGCAGCATGTATATGATAATTTCACAGAACGCGTATTGAATATTTTCCTGTATCTATTAGTTGCTGGAAAGTGTTTGTCTAGGAGAGACAAGAATCGTTTACCAATCTTGTAGATAGTGAAACTCAGCGTGATCTGAAATTGGGCTAGAAGCTAAAAAACTACTTACAAATATTAATCGTAGAGCTGGGGAAATTGCTGAGTTTCAACAATAGAATAACAGTTTTACTGTAATAGAGTGATTTAAGAACCTCATACATAAGAATAAGTCTAAAGTTACCCAGTTTGATATTATAGACCTTTATCCCTCAATATCTAGATCACTGCTTAATAAAGCTATTGACGTAGCTAAATCATATGCTGATTTTGATCCTATAGACCTAGATTTTATCAGGCATGCGAAGAAAACACTATTGTTCAGTAATAGATTTGCATGGGTAAGAAAGTTACACAGTGATGACCTATTTGATATATCTATAGTGTCATATGATAGTACTGACGTTTTTGATTTTGTGGGATTGTTTATATTAAACACAGTGAAATATAGATACCCATCTCATGACATTGGCTTATACTGTGGCGACGGTTTGGATATTTCCCATGGATGTGATGGTCACACTCTTGATAGATCTAGGAAGCATCAAATTTCTATGTTTAATCAATTCGGACTTAAAACTGCAGAAGCTTCTAATGTCTCTATAGTTGATTATTTATATGTTTCCCTAGATTTCGACGACTCATCGTATAAACCTTTTCATAAGCGAAACTTTTATATATACATAAATAGTCTTGTCACCCTCCTGTAATATTTAAAAACCTGATAGCTAATATGAGTAACAGAGTATCTAACTTCTCTTCTTCCCAAAAAATGTTCGTAAAGCTGCCCCTATTATAACAAGGCCCAAGCCAATAGTGGCTTGAAAGTTAAATTAATATACAATCCCTATAATAATAATCAAAATATTAATAATAGATCTAGTGGCATCAAAGACAAAGTAGTACATAACCACTCTTGTATTAATCAGGATAATAAGAAACTTAAAAATAGGCCAAGGACAATTATTTGGTTCACCGCTCCCATTTCCTGCAATATAAAAATTGACATTGGTAAAAGATTCCTGTCTCTCCTAGACAAAAAAATTCAAGACACTCAAATATACAGGAAAATATTTAATAGACGTCCTGGGAAATTATCATATAGCTGCTGCCTAAATATGAAGAGTATCATTTCACGTGGTCAATACGAAGAGCCTGAATCCAGTTGCAACTGTTGCGAGCTACGGTCCTACCAACTTGACCAGCGGCGTATGACTAAACCTATCGTATATGAGACAGAAATTACGACAACCCTAAATAATGACACAACTGATAAGATATACATTGGATAATGTGAAGGTGAATTTAAAAATCGCTCTACGAATTACATAGGCTTCATCAGAAACAGGGACAAAAGTAAAGCTGCTAAGTTGGCTATCTACTTATGGACTTCGAAAGATAACGAAACACTGCGTGTGATTGAATGGAATGTAATTGGTAAATCTATACCTTGTTTGAATGGATTGAATAAATATGGACTTTGCTTGACTGAAAGAGCGTAGATCCTGTTCAGATTTAAGATTCCTAACTCTCAAAAGAAGTCCAGGTCAGAAATTTTTAGTGGTTGCATGCATATGTAAGAATATATTTTGAAAAATTAGAAAATTCTACCTGTTCCTGACTCAGTTGATAATTTTCCAGCATTGTCTTTTAAGGATAGCTCTTTAACCCTTTTACTTTTTATTTTTTTTACATTTTAGTTTCTGTTTTTCGTTTTCCGTTGTTTATTGTTTGTTTTCTATGTGCTGCCTTCTCAGCTTTTTTTTTTGGCGTTTCTTCCATTCTTTAATTTATTCAGTTCATTATGATATGCGGTCTGCGCCTGATGAATATGTTTGAATTTTCTCAATGTAGGAAACTATTAGTAACGTTTTAATACATGTAAAACAACCTTTTAAATTATATATATATATATATATATATATATATATATATATATATATATATTTATGTAAAGGGCATTATTACAGAAAAATAATAACGCCACACAGTGGACGTCTCAAAATAACCATATTTAGTACCTAATGCGAGGAAAAACAACCAACAGAAGACGACTAACTTTCTTTTAAATAAACTTAACTGTGTATCGGCCGATTTCGCGATTACTAGAATGAATCTAGATTTCGTTCATCAGCAAAGTATTGTCCCAAAAATATATATAAATAAACAGAATTCTCACCCCACCAAAAACGAACAGCTACGTATCCAAGAGAGTAAAGGGAATAAAGTATATCTGTATATATCTTCATCAAAGAAGCGGGAAATACTTCCGGGTTGTTTTGAGAAGTCCACTGTGTGGCGTTATTATTTTTCTGTAATAATGCCCTTTATATAAATATAAACGAATAATTATATTCTTGGGAATAGAAATTTCCCATATGAATTTTTTTACACACTGGCTTCTTGATTAAATTCTTGTAAAAGAGTTTTATCCTTTTTTGAATTAATTTATCATATATATATATATATATATATATATATATATATATATATATATATATATATATATATATATATATATATATATATATATATATATATATATATATATATACATATATATATATATTAGTTAATGGATTCAGCAGAATCTAGTGGTACAAATACAAAGGACGGCAGAAATTGCTATTTGCAATAATATGGGTTTCAAACTGAGGTAAGAAAATTACTGAAGCTTCCAAGTGTTTAGGAGGACGCTGTAAGTATGTAAGTTCCAAATGCAATTAAAGCGTAGATCCGATTGAGTTGGTTTTAGATGTAGCGTTGTTATAAAAAGAGAACACAATCAGGGTTTAAAATTTGCAACAGCTGTTTAAGTAGAAATTTATTGAGGCAATCATATATTACATAACATATAGCCAGTATTATCTGCTGAAGTTTCAAGCAGCTGGCATATCAACATTGCTACATGCGGTATTATATAAATAACATTCGAATATATTGAGGAGTTGCTTCAACGGGCATGCGAGAAACAACGGGATCAAACGACTATTTTATTTCAAAACACTTATCTAACTTAGTTTATAGCGAACATTGGCTTTCATAACGTACAAGAATCACGGAAATACCGTTTCCATGAGTTGACATTAAGGTTATTACAACCCTCAGGACAGTTGAAAGTTATAAGACTGACATCACTATTTTAGTTTCCTTCTATCCAACTCTAGTAGCATAGGTATGCACGTATCCACACTCATACTTCTAGACAAACGTGTACACACACACGCACACACACATATATATATGCATGAATATTTATGCATACACATAGACATACAGAGAAATTTTTATATATATACACATACATATACACGAATACATACGCACACATCTATATATACTTACATAAAATATAAAGGTTTAAGATAACATAAAGACATGAAGAAAGCGTTGACAAATGACAGAGGGTTAAAAGTTCATACACTGGATTATCAAATATTTCATTATTTATCGAATACAGAGGTTGCAAAAAATGGAATGAAAATGAATAACGAGGAGACCAAAGACATGATATGAAATATCGCATAAATAATATTTAAATAATATTTAAATGACACGAGTCTGTTTAAATACGTTACAGAATATCCTTAAGTTGAACCTAAGAAATTAAATATAAGCTGTAGTATATGAAGCCAATTAGATAACTGGTTTACAAAAAGAGTGTGTTTGTAATGTAAGGTTAGCATTCCACACTACCTTCGATATTGTGTGAACATTTAAGTATTTCTCAAACTTCGCAACATTGACAACACCCATGCCTATCTTTTGAATACAGTTATGCAAATGCTATTATGTTCCACGTAATTTGGTTTCTAATGTTTTTTTTTGTCTTTTAATTCCCAATTTTTTCCCGCGCGTGATGTAACGTTAGCGTCATTGCGATTATTGAATATATAAGAATGTTTAAATCTGCGAGAAGTGGAATCGATGTACATTAAGGAATTTAGATTAGCTTGTTTTATCTGATCTATAGATAAAAATTTTAGTGAGGCATAAATCATATCCAGGGCATATAAGTTTCGTTTTAAAAGTACATGATTTAGGAAATGTGTGGAAAGGTGCGGGTTGTAGTTTTTGACTTTTTCATAATGTTGACCGTCATCAGCCATGGAGATTACTAGATTTCTTTAATAATAATGTGTCCATTATTACAACTGCACCACCTTTATCTGCTTCCTTAATCGTTATATTTTCATTATTTTCAAGTTCTGTTAGTTCATTCCATTGTGTAGTGCTAAGGTTTGAGTTAACTGTGTGTTTATGCATGGTGTGGTAGGGAAAGTTGTCAATGTGGTTGCAGAATTCATCAAGATTTTTATTTCTTCCTTCGTGGGGGATGTGTTCATTTTTGGTTTTGACTAGTGAGTCATCTTCAGTATTGTAATTCGTTAATGCTTCTGTGAGTCTTAATTTCCTACAGAATTCTATTATATTGTCCTCCACTTCATTTTGGTTGGCTCTGCGTCGAGTTCAGGTGAATTTAAACCCTTTTGAGAGGATGTCTATTTTTATGCTTGAAAGAGGTTTAGTTCAGAAGTTAATTATCTTCGGGGTTTTTCGTGATCACCAGGTTCCAACCTGTATCCTGGTGTCTCTGGTCTGGGACTTCAAAAAATGTTGGTTGCAGTTTTGTTTGCATGAGCTGTCTGTGAGGTTGTATGGGTTTGGTGCTGGGGGGGATGGTGGTATTGTTGCCTCAGATTGTTTTGTGCGTGTGGGTGTCTATGGGTGTTTTGGTTAAAAGTATGTGTGTAACATTTCTGTATGCGGTATATTTTTGTTTGGAATTTCTTGTACACGGGATATCTCTTGACCTAGTGTTATTTTTTGCTGCTCTTGTGTTCGGTGGGGTTCAGTAATTTTGGGTCATGGGGCAGTAGTGCCTAATTTGTGGTGTGTTTATTATCCTAATGTTGTTTTGTGTTATATATATATATTTATATATATATATATATATATATATATAGTTCAAAGTTATTGAAAATCAAACAAACAAAGACAGCGGTAGGCACAACTAGCAAGGGTATTAGTTTGACGCTCAGGGAAAATGGAAAAGTCTTTTCTGTTTCGAGCCTACGCTTTAGACAGAAAGAAATAAGAGGA
This sequence comes from Octopus bimaculoides, assembly GCF_046866305.1. Lineage (NCBI taxonomy): Eukaryota > Metazoa > Mollusca > Cephalopoda > Octopoda > Octopodidae > Octopus > Octopus bimaculoides. The sequence goes on along the minus strand of NC_142930.1, from coordinate 28,016,166 downwards.
AATAAATAATGAAAAAAAAAAAAAATTGTAGAGTTCAGCAGTCCAACATAGGGAGTAACTCAAAAGAAAAGAGGTTGAATGAAAGGGAAATGGTAATGAAGAGAAGTTGCATGACAGGGAGATAGTAATGGCGATGTGAGTGTGTGTGAGAGTGTATTCATATAGCTACATAGATGTATAGAATACATCTATGTATTCTATACATAGAACACATATGTATAGAATGTGTACATATTCTAATGTATACATATTCTATACATATTCTATACATGTATAGATGTATAGAAACGGAAGAGACACCTTTCCTTCACTCTGTTTCTGCACTTGGGAGTTTTTCACGTATCCTGATTATTTTCCCTCTCATTCGATGTAAATTTCAATTGACACGAAGTTTTGTGTACTCTCTTTCGTGTCTAAGGTAATAAACAATCTATTTAGAATGCATCTGGAATTGGTATTTACTATAATCTAACGGTCTATGCTCTTTAACTTCACGTCACTAGCTATCCGGGTTAATACTCTTTACTTATTCTCTTTCTAATTATGCCCATTCATACGGAATTAGGATATTTGCTTCTGTATTTGTATATAACTGATTTTCAATGCATATTTCAAGTTAGGGCAACTGCTATGCTAATCAGGTCTAAACACGTAACTACAGTTATTAACCTAACTGTAGACAATTAGTCTCATTTCGTACAGTTCCGGAATTCTAATGATGTTCAAACAACTTAAGTTGTTCACAATAGAAAAATTAGACATTTCGTTACCTTCACCCGAAATGAAAACTTTTCAAAAAGTCTAGAATTTTTCATTCATGTTGATGTATATTTAATTATTTTGAAAAGTACTTACAAATCACTCATCAAATATATTTCAGAATGAAAGATTTTACTTTAGAAATGAACAATAACATCATATATTTGATCGGAACAGTCTTCGCCTAATGTGTCCGTAGGAAAGTATTTTGCGAATATATATAAATGTTACGTCTTATGCAAGGAGAACATTTCACGAGTGGAAGGTGGTGCTTTTGTTTTCAGTAAAAGTTTAACACTTTATGTGTGCTATGATGTTCAGGCTAATCAGGAAAACGCGAAGTTGTTAATTAAATATTCTTACGATATCACTGTCATTATAAATTATGAAATACTGTTATATTTCATAATATTTGATGCAAATGTTTATAAAATTTCATTTTTGTTATACACACAGATCTGAGTCAATATGATATAAATTATATCATCATATAATAAGTTTTTTTTTCAGTCTGTATACCTAATATTTAAACTACGCATATTCTTTAGATGCAGAAGTAAATGAAGTGGAAGTATCCTAATTGAAATTATATTTGAATAGAAATATATTCAATTTCAGAAATATATTCATCTGTTTTCTATAAACATTTAACTTTCATTTTCAAAATATTTATCATTGATAATTATACTTCCTCATTATATACATATTCATTAAATGAAAGATTGTATTTGATGCATGGCTAACAAATTATAGAAATTTAAATTCCCTATTCCTTTAAAAATACGTAGTACTGTTCAATGAAGAGTAAATAAATTAAAGTGAAAATCAAGTGCCCTCAAACGAATTTTTTAAATTAGTTCAGTGGCACTTCGCAGGAATTGCGAATGTGCGTGACAAATAACACCAGATAATTTGTCTAAACATAGGTAGTAATTTGACAAAAATCCGAAGGCATCGAAATTGGTCTGATTTATTTTTTTTTTAGATATCTCATCCGACTCTAGTTGATATTGCCTTTCCGCTCCCCATGGTTGATAAATTATGTAATAATAATACACTAGCTTCTATCAACAATTGATAGTTCTTTCGAAATTCCAAACTGTTTCAGCTGAGGAGTTAAATAATATACATTTTTTTGTGTTACAATAGTTGTTCTTCTATTATACTTCTACCTATCCTAGGGGTGGTATAATGTCTCTCAACATACCTACTACCTTCGCAAGGGCATATAACAAGCATCTATGTGAAAGTTTGAATAATTTAAATATCCCATTATTCAAAATCTGACCATTTCAATTCTGAGCGAGCTTATACAATTATATCAAAGATATATTTTATTCCTCAACCTTATTGTCGGACGTTAACAACTTTTACTAAGGTGCTCTTTATAACAGATTTTCTGCTGAGAAAGGATTAGATATGAAATATTTTATAGCAGCAGATGTTGATACATGAAATTAAAGGTGTAGTTGACATGTTATTATGTAGAACATGTAATCCTTTAATAAAGTGATTCTGCCAAAGGTTTTGGAATATATAGTGAATCAATACAAATGTTATCTTCCATTCACATACCTTCAATGAAATAAAAGTTCATCTCAAGGTCCTATTTTAACTGAGGAAACTTGACAAGTCTATCATTATATGTAGACAACGCGCATTTAGATCAATAAACTAATACAAGTACGATGCCGCAAAAGATATATTGTTGATTGTAGCTCAGTGTCTGTTTTCAATTTTACATTGGTTGGCTCTAATTTCAGTTTTATGGTTAATGCAGCAGAGGAAAGTATTCATGTCATCATACACCATATATTTACAATACAGAGTTTCATAGACATGAAGTCAATAACTTGTATGAGTGAAACTACTGAGTGAATTAAACTATTATAAGGTAGCAGATGATTTTTATTATGAAAACTAGATATAAGGCAGCGAGGTAGAAGAATCATTACCATGCTAGACTAAATGTTTATCGGTATTGCGTCCGTATTTACGTTTTCGACTATGCTTTTCATCCTTCGGGACCGATAAATTATGTATTAGTTGAATACTAGGGTTGATGTAATCGTCTTACCCGTCACAATTTTTAACCGTGATTAAATCCAGATGTAAAATATTTGATTTTCATTTTTGAAACGGCAACAGTAAAATACCACAGAGAACAATGCATAATATTGAGCTTCTAAAGCATTTCGAGTCACTGCCAAATGAGTAAAAGGGGATTATGTCAATTTTGTTTTGCTTTGTTTGCTGTTTTATTTTTTCAGTAAAAGAAAAATAAAACGGCTGCTCGTATGAAGAAAACATCGTACTACATACCTTCCAATCATAAACAGCACTCAAATTCAGCTGTCAAAGGGCTATCAGAATTGGATACTATTATAATCCGTGAATCATCCCAGAGGAAACACCGTACTCTTCACGTAGCCACAACATAACGACTGTCTCTTCTCGTCAAGAAAATAATATATTTCATTAATTATTGATGCTGCATAAAGTTTGCATGAAATACACAATAGAATATTGCTCTCGCATCCAAACAAGCACCAGTCAAATTCGGTAGAGAGTCAGCTACAGACCGACTCTATCTTCTCTACCGGCAGGACTTTTTTCCTATTTCCCCCTTTTGTATCTGCTCTGAAATGCTTGTAGCTAAACACACACTACTTAAGCACAAAGGTAAACTCTAGATTATCAGTTTCAAAACCGCCTCTAATCAGTCTCATTTGTTTAACATTCAAATATTAAAGTAGGAAAATAATAAGAAAAGCCTTTTCTACTCATTTTTTCGAATATATAATACTGTACCAAGGACTTTCTTCGGTAACCCCACCTCCCAACCTGGCTTGTTCCTCAGCTTCTGTCCTCGCCGGCCGCACTTGCCCCGACCTTACCAACACCACCATCTTCACAAGCACCCATCATTGTCCCTATCATACAACCGACTTCTTTACTTGCACTTCTAGCAACATCATTTACTGCAGATGCCCGCAAAATGATCGACTGCTGGGAACTGATCAGGAACTGGCGTCTAGTGGGATGATCGGCGGCCCAGGTCGATGAGGCAGTCCTCTTCGTTGAATGCAGGTGTAGTGTTGTGGAATGGTGCATATAGACTGACACGGCGCACAAAGCTATGAATATCAACACGGGTCTGAAATTCGTTACTGGCCTACTGAGAAGAGAGCGCTCCACTTCAGAGAAAGAAAGATTAGGAGGAATGGTAAGAACACTTTAACATTTGCAGACGTCCTCTATATCTGAACATCTCCCCAGCCGAACTCTGAGCCCTTCGATGTCTGCGACGCCACAAAAGCATTATCATAAAACCGGCCGACAAGGGTGTAGCCGTGGTGGTGTGGGGCGTAGACCTCTACATGGCTGAATCTCTCCACCAACTTCAAGACACCTTCTATTGCCCTCTTCTCTCCTAGCTACCTACAGTGTGTGTCCACTATCCATGACCTCATCTCCTCATCCCATCTCCCTCCCACCTCGCTCTCCCGCGAACAACTAGACTCCTTCCTCTCTTTTGTCCAATCGTTCCATCAACTCCGCTCTCTTTTGTTAAATCCCACCATCTGGCCCTCGAATTCTTCTGCACCATTTCCAACACTTCTGTCTCCTCTCTCGACATTCCGATGAACATACACAACTCCATCTCCTTCTCCCACCCTACATTCGCCAAGCTCTCAATTCGCTAACCCCGATTCCTCCGTCTACGCAGGCTCAGCAGTGATAACCATGATTTTGAGACACCCTCGCAACTCATGGAAAGCCACTTCATCCTTCGTGGATATCTTCTCACCACTATCCACACCAACCTTGCAAGAGCATGTTCCATGGACTGTGCCCCTGCTCTCTCTCTCTCTCTCTCTCTCTCTCTCTCTCTTTCTCTCTCTCTCGTTCTCTCTCTCTCTCTCTTTCTCTCTCTCTCTTTCTCTCTCTGTCTCTCTCTCTTTCTCTCTCTCTCTTTCTTTCTCTCTCTCTCTCTCTCTCTCCCTCTCTCTCTCTCTCTCTCTCTCTTCACTTACAACCACTCCACGTTGTTCCTCCAACGTACCATTCTCCGAGTCTTCCGGTGACTCCAGTCCAACCACTCTATTTTGCACATCTTCCCCAACCTACCATTTCCCTCTTTCAAATGAGCCCACAACTTATGTGACCTCCTGGATCACAGTTTCTTCCCTAACTCTACCTCCCAACCGAACTCGTTCCACTGTTCCACCCATGCTGCTGCACTTTCCCCTACCTCTCCAGCACCACCATCTACACAGGCACCCATCATCGTGCCTATCTTATAACTGACTCCTTTACCTGCACTTTCTAGCAACGTCATTTACTACATCTCCTGCTCTTTCTGTCCTTCTCTGTACATCGGTAAAACGAGACTCCGCTTCGCTGACCGGTTCGCAGGGCACGTCCGAGACATTAGACTCGACATCCCGGTCTCGCACCATTTCCGCTCTACCGGTTATTCATTACAACACCTGTCTGTGTTCGGAACGTCATTGCACAGGAGCCATCCGGATTCCCGCCTTCGCTGTGAAGAGTAATTAATCTTCTTTCTTTGCTCTTTTGCCCCGCATGGGCTCAATTCCTCTCCCCTCTTCATCTGATTCGCTGCCTCTTCTCACATCATCTAACACCTACTTCCTCTCTTCACTCCTACCCACATTCTCCCTTCATTGATACATACACATATATATATATATATATATATATATATATATATATATATATATATATATATATATATATATATATATATATATATATATATATATATATATATATATATGTGTGTGTTTGTGTGTGTGTGTGTTTGTGTGTGTGTGTGTGTGTGTGTGTGTATGTGTATGTGTATATATATATATATATATATATATATATATATATACCCCCACCACCTATATACTACTTCTGCGCATTCCTTCTTCCTCACTAAACCATTTAACCTCATCCCCCTTCCTCCTTCCCTCACAATACTCATCCTCTCTGTCCAGTCAGATTAACTGACCACAAAAAATATACCACTATCATCCCCCACCGGAATCATTCCTCTATCCCCTTCCCATTCTCTCTTTAAGACTTGACCTATTTACCCTACACACATCTCTCACTTGATTTGGGACATCCTTCAAGTAAACACAAGCAATATACCTCGGACACAATATGGCATATATCCACCTCTGCTATTTCAGCCTTTGCTGCAGCAACTATTTCCGGAAAATTCCCTCAAGGATTACTTTAGAAGGATACTTACTACTGGAATGAAACTACACTCCAAATACTGTTCTTTCTTTCTTTCTTTTTTCAGCGCATCACACTCACTCTCACTTCATACTATAACTCTCCGCCTATGGATATAATAATCGATTCCTTTACTATTTCTGTCTCCGATGAAGGGAAGTTTTGGATCTTCCCAGAAACAGCTGTAAGACTCTATCCATAAAATATATTTCCAACTTTACCATTGGTCTCTTTATCCTTTTATATATTTATACATATATACATACTTATATATACATACATGTGTATTAAATTCAACTTACGTTGAAAGTCAACAAAGATTATTTTAGAAGCATTGAAATGTATAGGAAGATACAGATAAGGAAATAATTTTATTCTCAAACACAATATATTGCTATAAATATAGCATTATCCTGCGTTTGGGAATAAATTATTTCCTTATCTGTATCTTTCGATACACACACACATATATATATATAGATATATACATATATTTATATATATATATATATATATATATATATATATATATATATATATATATATATATATATATATATATATATATATATATATATATATATATATATATATACATATACATACATATACACACACACACATATATATATATATATATATATATATATATATATATATATATATATATATATATATATATATATATATATATATATATATACATACATATAAATATGCATCAATTCGCACCAGAGTCCCACAGGAAACTGTACTGCGGGTATTACTATTTGTGGTGGCCCTCTCAGATATGCCCTCTGCGGTACAGTTATACTGGCTACACAAAGGTATCGCAGGCTGTTAGGAACCCAGAAAACATCATAAAACTGCAGAAAGACCTAAATGAAATATACAGATGCGCTTACAAGCTTAACATGCAATTCAATGCTATAACATTTCAGGCACTTCCCTATTGGTCCAACACCAGGCTAAAATCGGAATACACTGGGCGTGACCTGAGGTTTCACATGATCAATAATGCAATATTCAATGTGCATATGACCAAGATGGCAACACTCTGCAAGCGAGTGTTTGGCTAGATTCTGAGGACATTCAAAACCTGGAAAAGGAGGCTCTGCTACTTCTATGGAGGGCATTCGTTCTCAGCTGCTTAGACTACTGCTCTCAACTATGGTCCACAGAGAGTGTGAAACAAACTGTGAAACTCAAAGCAATCTAGCGCCAATACTCAAAGATCATTGAGTCGATACAAATGATGGGATACTGGGAGAGGCTAACGGAACAGAGTCTCTATTTCCTGGTGAGAAGACGAGAGAGAGATGCGGTGATATATATTTTGAAGATCTTGGAGGGCTTAGCTCCCACTTTTGGAAGTGACAACTATACCGATCCTCGAACTGGATGGCACTGCATCATAGATCCCATCTTCCTCATTTAAAATAAGGACACAGCACTGCAATAATCTGGGTTTCAAGGACCCGCAATTGTTCAACATCTTGCTAAGCAACTTTAGTGATCTACATGGTGTTGGTATAGAAGTTTTCAAGGAAAGTCTGGACAGGTTTCTATCTGAGAGACCAGATTAACCCACATTGCGGCAGGAAACGCAATGAAGAGCAGCTCCGTCCAACTCGCTACTTCACCAAAAACAATACCGGAAACCACACCGAATAACTACAGATGGTGCACCAACATGACCTCAGCCCTGGGTTGAAACTAGTAAAAGACAAAATAAGAAGATAAAAGACCTATATATTTATATATATATCCGCACAAACAAAGAAACACACACACACACGGTCAACACTTGCGCGCGTGCACACACACACACATATGAAATTCCTTAGGTCTTTAATTCTTTAAATAGTTTAAGCTTCAAAGCTGCGGTCATGATGGAGTACCACAGTTGACTGGGCTACACCATTATCTGAAATATCCTCTAGCTTTTGGTGAATGAAAAAGTTTGATGCTGCTGCACTCATCTGTGTTTCCTGACGCCAGGTAGGCTCATCTGGAATAGATAAATCAAACGAATGACAAAACCAATGATACACTTAACAGTAACAAACAACGAGAGGTCAAACGCAAGGGATATGTTAGTCTGACGCTCAGTGGAATGGGAATTTCTATCATTTTGAGCATAGCTCTTCGTCGGAAAGGAAAAGGGAGAAAAGTCCAAAAAAAGAAAACAAATCACCAACCGCATGTGTGTCGTACAATACTGAAGTGACCAAAAGTGGAAACATATAGAAAGTGGTTTCTATGGTCAGGAGAGTGCGAAGATAGTCAGTGTGTGTGTGTGTGCGTGTGTGTGTGTGTGCGTGCGTGTCTGTGTGTGAGTGACTCTTTGTGTGTGTGGTAGTATATTTGTGCTTGTCTTTTTGTGTTTACGCGAGTGATGTACGTATGAGAATGTGAGTCAACGAGCAGATTGGTGGCTGGTATTTAATTTAGGTGAAAAGTGGATGGATTTGGCTGTATGTAAGACAGGACTCGGAAAGACAGGAATATTTTACTCATGTTTGATTTTATATCAAGGGAAACGGGAGGAGCGAACCAAATAATTTTCTTTGGCCCATTTCTTATTAACCTTATTAGTACTAGAATGTTTAAGTACTACTTTTTCTTTGATACCACTAGATCTGTATTTAAAAGTTTGATTATTATTAGAGGGATGATATGTTGATTTATCTTTGAAGCCACTATTGTCTAGGGCATTGTTATCATAGGGGGCAACTTCCTCGAACACTTCATTAGGATAAGAAAGCTTTGACACTCTGTTACTAATTTAAACTATGAAGTTTTTAAATATTACAGAATTGTGACAAAACCCTTTATGTTTATATGCAAGTTTCTCATTGGCTTTATGGAAATACGAGGAGTTTATACGAGGAGTTTAAACCTTGGGAATCATCTAAATAATGAACTATAGCGGGATTAGTAGTTACTGTAATTTTAAGTCCTGATTGATTAAAGGTAGAAATTAGTTGCTTCCCTAATCTATCAAGAGTGTGACCATCACACAGATGGGAAATACCCGAACCATCGTCACGGTTTAGGCCAACGTCATGAGATGGGTATCTATATCTCAATGTTTTTAATACAAATGCACCTACATAATCACAGATATCATCACTATCATATATACATAAACAATCTTGTCACCCTCCTGTAATATTTAACACTTGATTGTTAGTATTAGTAACAGAGTGTGTAATTGCTCTTCTTCCAAACAAATTATGGAGAAAGCTGCCCCCTATTACAGCAAGGCCTTAGCGAATAGTGGCTTCAAGGATAAATTAATATATAATCCCTCTAATAATAATCAAACTTTTAATAATAGATGTAGTGGCATCAAAGATTTTCATTTTCTGTTTTCCGCTTCTGCTGAAATAAGAGTTAAATTAGCTCCAAAGCCACTCAAGTACTATAGTTAATGACTGACTAAGGGAGGTAAGTCTCTAGCGTATACAGCACTGTCGCGATTTCGAATTTTGGTGCAGATCACCTTAATTCTAATCAGTGGACGCCTAGGGTTAAAATCAACGTTTATCGTTTTGAAAATCAGCATATGTTTTCTAAGTTTTTGTTTTGTTATAAGGCTGACAAAGGAAGTTGAGTTTAAACTAGGCGTTAAGACCCACTGATGAGAATTACGTCTTTGTTGGAAAACGGCTCCCTCCTCGGTAGGAGATTCATAGTAATTAAAAACTAGAAGAGACATACATACATGCATACATACATACATACATACATACCTACATACATACTTGTCTAACAACCAAATAATTTTCAAAAATTAAGACTTTCCTATTTTATAGTCTACGGAGAAATATTTGAATTTACGATGTGTGTTTGTTCTGCTACGTATGTTTAAACACACACACACGTACACACACAAACACACATACACACACACACACGCTCACAAACACACACACATAAACACACAAACACGCTCACAAAACACATACAATAGACACATATATGTCTGATTTCAATTAAACATTGTATTCTACTATGCATGTGTGTGTGTGTGTGTGTGTGTGTGTGTGTGTGTGTGTGTGTGTGTGTGCGTGCGTGCGTGTGTGTGTGACAGACTGTATTTAACTTTGTTACGTTTATAAAATGAAATCTGTTTAATCCGTTATTTGCTACGAAAGTACTCCAAAAAATAACTTTTGCAATAATATAAGAAAATGCAATGAAGACAACGCTACGTGAAACAAAATATTCTACTGAATATCTCTAACTTTGGCAGTTGTATGTTTTCTAAAGCCATATTTAATAGCAGCTGAGATGAATCGAACTGAATTTGATTATGGTTTAAGATTATATACATAGAGAAAAGAAATTCTGCCAAATATTGTAATTTAGAAACATATCTTTTTTTTTTCTTTTTCTGTAAACAGAGTTAAGTTCCAGAAAACAAGTTTAACATTCGAAGCTGTGCAAACATACGTACAATAAATGTACAATAAATGGTAGTATTTAAAGTCAAAATCATATCTCATTATAAACCTCTAATTTATTAGGTTTAATGTAATGTAATTATTTAAATGCAGAACGAATCACAACTGCAAGTGACACTGGCATAAAATACAATAAATCACTCTTCGGTTCAATGCTTTGATTGTTTATTCTGGTGATTGTATTGTACGTTGACATTTCTGTCATACATGCATACATACAAACACACACATATATATACATACACACACGCACACGTAGAAACAGACATATATATATATATATATATATATATATATATATATATATATATATATATATATATATATATATAATCAAAATAAGCAACAGGTTATCAAGTAGTGATGCAGTAAGACCGTGTCAAGAGATTCCATTTAATTGAACAATGCAATCATTACATCAATTTAAATGCAATACCATTTTCAACTGCAGAAATAAATAAATAGAATTTAACCAGTCGTACACATTAGTATAATTTTTCACACATACTTTAACAGAGCAAGAAGATGGAAGAAATTCATGTTGTCGCTATTTTAGCTGAGAATAGATTACACTTCCAAGAATCGTGTGATACCCATTGGGGTCATAGCTTGTAAAGGATCGTAATTTATTTCCAATTCATTTATCTCTTCATCAACTACTAAATCTAAGACGAGAAGACTGCGTCTGCTTTGAATAAAGGACAAGAGCGAGTTGACAGCTCATGGCTAGGTATGGTCATAAATATTGCTATATGTATCCTTTTTCCTCGGGGAGGAAAGAATACATTAGGAGTAGTCAATTGGATATAAAGTAACTGTCGATAAAAAGATGCTGATGGGTAGGGGAAGAAGTTAAATCATGATGTTAATTACATGTTAAAGGGGTAACACGCTAAGAAAACTAGTCGACTTTGCCTTTCATCCTTTCGGGGTGGATTAAATAATTACCAGTTACGCATTGGAGTTGATGTCATCGCCTTAATTCCTTTGTCTGTCCTTGTTTTCTCCCTCTATGTTTAGCCCCTTGTGGGCAATAAATAAATATTGTTATGTTGTATAAAAAAAAAATTAAGATTTTCAAAAATGATATCGTAACCAAAATAGGTAAAATATATGTATATATCAGTATTAAACATTACAAAGGAAGGATCTCATAGAAACAGTTTTATATTCATCCATGTACTTAACTGATTACATAGTTGGTGGTTTCTATAAAGACTGTTCAGGGCATTTACTTATGGAATAATTGGAAAGATAAACATCCTATCTATATTACAATTTTAAGTCATAAATCAGAAAAAAATACAGATGTGTACAGATACCCACACATTTATATATGTGCACACATACACAAATATTTATACGTTTATATCGATATAGAATAACCATCTCGCATAGATTTAAGTAACTGAAAAATATCAATTTAAGAAAAAGTAACAATTTATAAGAGATAAAATCTTAATAGTTAAAGATATCAGAATAAGAAAACAGAATAATTGGAATTTATGGAAAATAATAAGAAATACGTATAACCAACATTTAAAGAGACAGGGGATTAAAATTTGAGGTAGGGAACAGATAAAGGTAACCCTAAAATAGGGACTAGTAAGTATGGAGGTAGTGAAGGAAGTTCAAGGTATTGAGATCGAAGAGATTTTATAAGTTGTAATTTTCAGGTTCTATTGTATGTGTGAGTTTATAGTTTCTAGTGGGTATATAATTTAGTCACAAGGAGACTCACGTAAAGTCACTACAAATATACATAATAGGGAGCCGCTTGAAACGTTCGTACTGCATCGCTACTTGACATTCTGATGCTTATTTTAATTTTATTCACCTTACTTCGAGCGTTACGGATAATTCCGGGCTGACTTGGTGCTTCAACGTAAGTACCTAATTTAACTGAATCTCAATTATTTATACATATATATAAAGTAATCCCTTGACTATCGCGGGTGTTACGTTTCCAATCACCCACGATAGGGAAAAATCTACGAAGTAGCAACAATTCTGTACTGTATATTTTTTATTATTATTTTTATTATTTTTATATATATTTATTTAACTTCAGAGCCAAAACAGCATTATGCGATAGTTGAATCGCGATATGGCGGCATATATATATATATATATATATATATATATATATATATATATATATATATATATATATATATATATATATATATGGGTGTGTGTGTGTGTGTGTGTGTGTACGTGACGAATCTTATTGGTTGTGTAAGACGTGGTAATTGCTTAATTCAAATATTGTTTTGTCGCAGTATGCTTTGTGATAAGTATCCATACCCTGCTCGAGAATACATTATGCATTATTAACCGCTTTAAACATGAATATACTTGAAATAAAATATCAACGCATACATAATTAAACGCCTAAGACGGAACGGTGTCAAAGATTTATTTCAGTAGAAAATCTAGTAATATATAAGGCTGAAATTAAGACGGCTGAAATTGAGGGAATATTTTAACACGTACACAAAGAAAAAATACATTACTGTAACTGGTCGGGTGATTGTAACTTTCTACATCATGGATTCCGTTTCTCAGAAAGAGAAATACTTTGAACATGGGTCGAAATTTGATATTATTCTGCAAATGGAGGATTACATTCAATACAGTTATTTAAAGGAGATCATCGTACTCTGCTTAAATTCAGATCTTTTAGTATCTAGTAATTTTTCTGATGACGCAAAACAACTGGCAAATCATTACTTAAGCAATTTTGAAGAAAATGATGTTGGCGTTTATTCGGAGACCATTGGCGATGATTTCATAAGAAAAGATGTCACAAATTATATTTTAGAGCGAGATGATGGCTTGGATCTAGAAGCAGATGAAGAGGTTCTCATTGACAATAATGAATGTTCATTATTGATTAATATCTTAGAATTTTTGATAGGTGCTCATATGAATAGTGGTTATGGCATTCTAATTCCGTATCCCTCATCACCTATTATTAGGGAAGCAGTTGAAATATGTGGGTTTTTGCCTGTCCCCTATTATTTGACAGAAGCAGCAGATCACTGGACAATTGAGGAAGAAGCACTTGTGAAAGCTCTAGAAGGATCTGATTGCAAGATAAATTGTATGATTTTGGAGAATCCTGGATATCCAACAGGTCATCTTTCTTCGGAAAAAGAACTGGAGATATTTTTCCGTGTGGCCAAAAATCATGGCATTGTGCTTATAGCAATAGAAAATTTACAAATGGATGTTCATAGGAAAAACAACTTTTTATCATCCACGAAAGCACTCATACAAATGGGTGAAATTTACAAATCTGTGCAATTAATGTCCTTGTTTTCGTCAGCTAGAAGTCCACAGGGTGACAAAGGTATGCACATAAGTTTCATTGATAGCTTCCGAATGGATAAGTTGACCTCAAAATTCGGCAACC
>NC_142930.1:27889761-27992261 GCF_046866305.1 Octopus bimaculoides | reverse complement strand
TTAAGTGTCATGCGATAAGCATACTGCAGGTTCATTTCAATATTTTAGGGTTTTCGACCTCTCAGTTTTGGAAACATCGCTTACGTAACGAATCATAATGACAATGTAAGAGGTGTACATATTTCTTCCTAGTTCATTGTTTTCTTTTTATCTACTTATCTGATTTTAGGATTTGTATTTGACAATTGTTTTTTCATTATCATTTATTGATAAGTATCCACACAGCTGCTCGAGAATACAGTAAACATTATTAACCTGTTTAAGCATGCATTTATCTTTTAAATGAAATATTAAGGCATGCATATAACATGCCCATGGAGAAATGGTTTCAGAGATAATATTTCAGTAGAAAATCTAGTAACAGATACGACTGAAATTAAGAAGGTTGAAATTAAAAGAATATTTTAACTAGTCCACTAAAAACAGACAAATTAATATAACTATTCGAGCTATTTTAACTACCTAAATTTGGCGTGTATCATTAAACTGCTTTGCGTTATGGATTCCATTGCACAGAAAGAGAGAGGCTTTCAAAAGAGATTGAAATTTGATGCAATTCTGCAAACGGAGGATTACATTCAATACAGTTATTTAAACGAGATCATCGTACTCTGCTTATATTCAGATCTTTCAGAATCTTCTAATTTTTCTGATGAGGCAAAACAACTGGCACATCATTACTTAAGCAATTTCAAAGGAAAAGATGTTGGTACTTATTCGAAGACAATCGGTGAAGAGTTCACAAGAAAGGACGTCACAAATTACATTTTAGAACGTGATGGTACCTTAAATCTGGACCAAGACGAAGAGGTTCTCATTGAGAATAACGAATGTTCATTATTGAATAATATCTTAAAATTGTTCATAGGTGCTCATATGAATAGTGGTTATGGCATTCTAATTCCTTATCCCTCATCACCTATTATTCAGGAAGTAGTCGAAATATGTGCGTTTTTGCCTGTTCCCTATTATTTGACAGAAGCAGCAGATCACTGGACAATTAAGGAGGAAGCACTTGTGAAAGCTCTAGAAAGATCTGATTGCAAAATAAAGTGTATGATTTTGGAGAATCCTGGATATCCAACAGGTCATCTTTATTCAGAAAAAGAACTGGAGATATTTTTCCGTGTGGCCAAAAATCATGGCATTGTGCTTATAGCAATAGAAAATTTACAAATGGATGTTTATAGGAAAAACAACTTTTTATCATCCAGGAAAGCACTCATGCAAATGGGTGAAATTTACAAATCTGTGCAATTAATGTCCTTGTTTTCGTTAGCTAGAAGTCCACAGGGTGACAAAGGTATGCAGATAAGTTTCATTGATAGCTTACGAATGGATAAGTTGACCTCAAAATTCGGCACCCTTACCTTTACTTCAGCGGTTTCTATTCATCAAGTCTATTTAAGTCTTTTTCTAGCTCCAAAATATGTAAGAAAATACCCTTCATTTACAAAATTCGAAAATGAAAGATACAACTTCATAGAACTACTCGGAAATTTAGCTGAAATTACCGTTGACTTTTTTAACTTACAGCCTTATATGTGTTGCAGCCGGGTATTTGCTGGCCATTGTGCTTTTCCTAAATTACTGTTTCCAACTCGGTGGATTACAAATCGAAATGAGCCTTTAGATCTCGAGGAAAGTTACTGCTGTGAACTATATGAAACTACAGGTATTTATGTTGTTCCTGGTAAAGTCTTTGGTGAAAATCTTGACAGTATGCATTTTAAATTTACATTTCCACTCGATCAAATATTACTTCATGAACAACTGGAGAAAATAAGACAATTTCATCAAAAATTTATACAATCTTTCATTGCTTAAAGCAATCTATTTACTATATGCATTTATATTGTTATTCATATATCTGAATGAAAACAAACACTAATAAATTGTCTATAATTACATATATACATGCATATATATTGTATGCAGCAAGGTATGCGTACACACATCTGCACACGCGCACACACACACACACACACACACACACATACCAACACGCACATGCATGTATATGCATATATATATATATATATATATATATATATATATATATATATATATATATATATTTATATATAGATAGATAGATAGATAGATAGATAGATAGATAGATAGATAGATAGACATGCGCCTATGTACATAAACACATACACCTTTACACAGGCACACACATACTTGATAAAGCATGTTTGAATTCTGCGTTATAATAAAATGCCTCTACAGTATCTACTTTTTAATTGTTTTCTCATCATTTTATATATATGTACGATTGTGATACCGCATTACGCATACAAGTAGGTATATGGGTATAATCAAATACTTGAACGCAAAGTCAGACAGGAGCGAATTTATATGTGTGTATGTATATATACACGTATCTATTTATATTAGATTATGTATGCATCTCTCTCTCTCTCCCTGTCTCTCTCTCTCTCAATACATGTGTGTGCTTGCGTGTATGTGTGCGCGCGCACGTGTGTGTATGTGTGTGTGCGTGACTGAGAGTGGACTGACACATAGCTATACAATAAGGAACTGTCAGCTGCTCAGACGAAGCAGTTCACTGTGAGAGGTTGGTAGATAGCGTTCAGCCTTGTGTAATAGTAATCGTAGTGCGTCGTGTGAAAACAGTGTTTCCCCCTACTTCGTTAAATTTTTAAATTCAAAACTAGGATATAAAAATGACAGTGAGTTCTTCAAAGCTTCCGTTGGGTGGGTGTTTTTTTTTACTACGAAACCAAAAAGTTCATTTTAACATGGAAGATATATTGGTATCCGTGGTGCAATTTCAACAACCACAGCAGCAACTACAAGTACAACAGCAACAACAACAACAACAACAAAACTAACAGCTGTTAGAATCAATATTGACGAAGTCTGAAAACACTTCAGGTTGCTACTTACCATGCAGTGTAGCAAACTCAGTTGAAGAATTTAGCTATAATCCAGAAGAAATTACCTTCTCCGCATATTTTCGCAGATGCGAAGAAATCTTCAAGGAAGAATATAAGAACTGATCTGACGAGAAAATGTACGTCTCCTTTTAAGACAGTTATCCCCTACCGGACACGAAAAGAAAAAATATACATATTCAGCCGAGGAACCAGGTAAGATTTGTTTCGATGAAACGATTTTTTATCAAATGTTTTCAACGAAAGGAGTTCCCTATTAAATACTCGCTGTCGGTGTTTAAATTTGGTCAAAAAAGATGATGAATATTTAGTCACCTATGCCGGAAATATTAATAGAGAGTGTGAAAAATTCAAATTATATGAATTAATCCTGGACATGCTCAAATGTCTTAATTCTTTTTTTTTTCAAGGGCTTACTGCAAGCAAAGATGCAAATATATATTCCTGGATATTAAGAAAATTAGAGCAAGACCAAAAATTAACTCCACAGGCAGTAGCAGATGAATGTCAGAGGATGATAAATCTGAGACATAAAGCAGACAAAATTGAAGGAAACTATTGCTCCCATATTCATGCGATAACAGAGAAGAAAAGGAGAAAAATATGCCGAGACCGAATCAATGTTGTGACCATTTAAAATATGGTCTACATTTTAAAAGTAACCGACAGTTTAATAATATAAAATGCTTCAAGTGTGCTAAGAGCGGTCACAAATATCACAATCTAAAACAAAATCTAAAAAACGGTTCAACAGAATGAATCACATAAACAGGTTACCTGTTACAAGAAATACCGACGAGCCTCAAAGGAAATTAGTGCATGTAAAAATCAATAGCACAAACGTCAAGTTAAAATTGGATACAGGTAGTGATATCTTGATTTTTAATACAGATGCACGGGGGAAAATTGGGAGAACTAGATTAAAAGAATCTTTGAAAATTGCACATTTTAAGGGTGAATTGGTAAGTGACGTTACTTTTCGTGGAAAAATCTTAAAAGCCCATGTTTTTGTGTTGAGTAATACGACAAATGTATTCGAATGATTTAAGTTATGGAACCTCCCCATAAATATTTTCTGTAAAAATGTGAATGGTTTTTCTGCCAATACAAATAAGTCGTCTAACGAATTAAAGACAACAAATCAAAAAAATTTTTTTCCTGAAGTTCAGTTTGATGAATTAAGTTTGTGCACCAAAACAAAGGTGAAGTTTCAAGTAAAGAAAATGCTGTGGTGGTATTTAAACCAAGACGAACGGTACCTTTCACAGCGTTAGAACAGACAATCTTAGAGACTAGAAAAAAAATTGGAGCTATCCAATAAGTGGAATATAGTCAATGGGCATCACTGACTATGTACTTTAAGAAAAATAAAATAAAATCAGTGTGAGTGTGTAGATTTTCCACAGGTGTAAACGAACGTCTTAAAATTGCCACTATCTGCTACTTACTTCGGAGGATATTTCCGTGAAATTAAACGGTGGTAAGATATTTGTTAAAATGAATCTTTCTGACAAATACTTAGAAATTAAAGTAGACGATGAATACTCTAAATACCCAATAATTATTACACATTAAGGACTGTATAAATGCAATAGGTTACCATTTGGCTTAGAAGATGCACCGGAAATTTTTCAACAGTTTATAGATTCATTGTTAGCGAACTGTGAATTCGCAATTCTATATCTGGATAATATACTCAGAATAAGAGAATCCCGGGAACAACGCGTAGGGCCTATAGAATAGGTATTCGCAAAAATTAGGGATTACGGCTTTACTTTGAGTGAAGAAAAGTGTTAATTTTCTTACCGAAAATAGAATATTGAGGACAAATCATTGAGAGAGATGAACGTCGATCAGATCTCCTTCCCACAAATATAGCGACCTTACAAGCATTTTGGGGACTGGAACATTATTATCAAAATTATATTCCGAATATGCATAAGAACATCGGAAGAGCCGTTTTAACGATGCGTCCTGCCCAACTCTTCGAAACGCCGGTGTTAAAACGGGGGTAGCTGATGAAAGAAAATGTTCTCTATGTGGCTTGTGTGTTTTCTGTACTCTGGTTATTATTATTTTCTTGTCTACGTTTTGTTTGCAATGTCCTGTACCCAGATATGCACCTATATATACAGGTAGACGTAGGTATGCACATACCTGTACGTATATATGCATATACTCATTTATTATTTGTTTTTACATGACCGAACGCCATCGTCACCAATGTTGTAAGTAGTTATTTCAACTTTATATTTTCTGACGCGATTCTATCTCTTCCTCTATCACTTTTTCCCCCTTCTCCTTCTTCTTCTGTTACTACTACGTATCTCTCTTTACCCCTCTCGTTCTTCCTTCTGTTACTACTATCTCTCTCTCTTTCCCCCTCGTACTTCCTTCTGTTACTACTATATTCCTCTCTTCCTCTCTTCCTCTAGTTGCTCACCTATTCTTCTACTTCCTCCCTTTGTTTCTCCCTCTACCACTCTCTCTCTCTCTCCCTTACACCTGCATGGTCACATGCTTCCGGTCACTAATCCTTTTCTTCCTTGGCTATCGCCGAGTAAACACGCGAACTTACTTCGTCCCCACTTTCAAGTTCGTGCCTCACAGCGTTCATATACACATAGTTTTTCACGTCTGGCCGTATTGCCTTTTCCGTTTGTTTTCCTGTTTTGTTTTTTGTCCGCCACTACATTCCTCCATGGCACAGGTTTAATTTGTGTATATAAATTAAATTTGCGCTCCATAGGAAGAGCCGTTTTAACGATGCGTCCTGCCCAACTCTTCGAAACGCCGGTGTTAAAATGGGGGTAGCTGATGAAGGAAAATGTTCTCTATGTGGCTTGTGTGCTTTCTGTACTCTGGTTATTATTATTTTCTTGTCTACGTTTTGTTTGCAATGTCCTGTACCCAGATATGCACCTATATATACAGGTAGACGTAGGTATGCACATACCTGTACGTATATGTGCATATACTCATCCATGTGTCCATCCATATATATATATATATATATATATATATATATATATATATATATGGATGGATGGACAGATAGATAGATAGATAGATAGATAGATAGATAGATAGATAGATAGATAGATAGATAGATAGATGTGCGTATATATGTATGTATTAATTTTTCACCTTGGCATAGTGATAGTTATAAGCTAGTATTAGAGCTCAATATACATATGCATCAGAAATAAGTGCTAGTTGATAACAGCGTTACAAAAAATTAAATATATTGCAAGGCATGGCGGTCAGGCGATACATGATAACGGAGGTGAAGTAAGCATCCGCCACCTCTGCCCGACCTTTCAGGAACATCTTCCTCTTAGCCTCATTTCTTGGTAAGACTGGCCACCCTGTTCACCACCACGTCCCCATTCTTACAAACCTGGAGGTCGGGGATCAAACCAGACCCCGAATAGCTTAACAGGTCCATCGGTCCAGCGTCTGACGTCGCCGTCTGATGGCATCGTTCTGCCTCTACAGGAGCTCTACCGCAAACCCACCGATTTGTCGGCGTTGATTTTCACCCCTGCAACCGACAGATATCCCTTTAAGATGGTGCCGACCGTCTCCACTTCGGACACCATGAAGGTGAAGTCATCCGAGTATGTCGACATTGCCCTTTCTTGTCCCAGTTCCAAAGGGATACTCCTTAGCTGTTCAAACTTCCGCAGCATTGGCTCGAGTGTCAATAAGTACAGAAGAGGTAACAGCAGGTAACCCTGACTGACCGAGCTGGACGTTTACTTTGACCACTGAACAGGTGCCGCTGTGCATTACAGCGATCCAGCCTCTCAAAAAGACTCCAAAACTGCCTGCTTTCAGGACGGCTTCCAAGTAACGATGGTCGACCCTATCGAATGCTTTCGATTGATCCAAATTGATCAGGTCACCCCCGAAGCCGTCTTTGGTCCCAGCCCTTTCTATTATGTATTACTTAAGGTGGAGGTTGTCGTGGATAGACCTGCTCGAAATTGCGCAGGTTTGTGCTTCTCCGACCAGGCTACCGACAACAAGCCTCAGCCTTTTCGCTAATACCTTGGCCAAACTATTAACCTCTGATTTTAGCAGAAGTATGGGCCTGAAATTCTCTAATACGTCCCCATTGTCGTCGTCTTTCCTCAGCATTGTTACCACACTTCTGCTAATAGCATTATGAATTCTCCCGTTCTGTTGCCAGTAGTGGTAGACGTCTGGCAAGATGTTGCCAAACAAACCTGGCATGAATACATAGGACTTGTGCAATCGCTTACCGCCTCCCATATTTCACCGGCAAGTTGTTCAGCTACGAACTAATGTGCAGTAGTGTCGTCAAACCCATCGCCATCTCCAAACAGCTGCGCGAAGTGCTGCTGAAAAGCCGCAGACATCTGCTCGGAGCCGTGTAGCATACGCCCATCTCTATCCGTCAAAAGACCTGATCCGTCACGTCTCCACTGTTCGGGCCCATCGGACAGGTTCCTGTTTGACTGCACGGGCCTATCTTACCCAACGCAACCTTCGTATTTCGCTTCGTAGAAGTGGTCAAGTGCCATTTTCGCCGCGAACACATCGGTCGCACTGCCCTTTTTAATTACCTATTCTAATTTGCTAACTAGTAAACCCTCTAATCTATTCTTTTCTATTGCTAACACTTTGCTAAACGCTATCGATCCTACTCTAATCGCCCTCACCAAGGCGGCCCACCTCCGGTTGTTGACAATTGCCCCCTTCAACTTCCGCGTAACTAGTTCACTAATCCGGTCCCGGTAGTCTTTGCGTGTCAGAAAGGATGCATCTAACTTCAAGTGACAGGGCCTCTGTCTACGGGAGTTATCTAACTCGACTGTGCATAGTACAGTCTTGTGGTCTTGTGGACAACTTACACTATCCGTATCCTCTGGCCTGACAAATACTTTATTTAAATACGATATCGATGACCAGTTTTAGTTGCTCCATGTTCCCAGTGGCACATCAGGAAACTCCAGTCGATATCTATCAGACAATTGAAAGTCTTTGAGTAGGTTTCCGAGGCTTTTGCATCCCTTTCTGTTTACTAGCTCCACACATCTATTCCGTTCGTCCCAAATCCCATTCCAGCCCTCTACTAGTACTAAGCTGCGAGACGTTTCCAGGAATGTTTCTAGACGCCTGAAGAATTCTGACCTTTCAGCTCCTGTCGGGGCATCCACAACCACCAGTCTATGGGCACCACCTTCGCTACAATTCAAATCTAGGACCACCATCCTACCGCCCGGTTCCAAGAAGATTGCCTTTACCTCGAGATCTAAAGATTTTCGGAATAGCACATAATAATAATAAAAATAGACAATACAAAAAGCGTGATGCGATTGCAATAGATATTTTATTGGTTCGAACACTATTTCGACAGCTTGCCTGTCTTTGTCGAGTTCAAAATGAAAAGTATATATAGAAATTCAAAATTATAGAAATTCAAATTCAAACCTTTGAACAAGAGCAACCTACTTTCCCATTTTAACAGAATGACATCATTAGACTTCAACTTACCATTTTAAAACTGACAAAAGGAAAAAGAAATTAAAATAGAAAGAAAGAAAAAAGAAAACGAAGGATTTGTAATCAAACAGTTTTCTGTAAATATGATAAAATACCCATATCATTTTATTCATTCCTCCAGGGCGCGATGTTAATAACTCACAAACATATTTCTCCTCTTGCATTTCGAGGACTGAACATGTAGCAGATTCAGAATATATTCTGAGAATATGCACTTTCAAGTCTTTTTCAAAATTGCAGCGGGTTGATGTAAAATGTCCGGCAAGTTCTGTCGAACTACTGTTATTATGCCTGACGTCAGTAAAAGACTGATCATGCCATCCTGTTAAAGTGAAAACGCAGTTTGCCTTCGTTCAAACGTTTGATTTTGAATTTCTATAATTTTAAATTTCTATGTATCGCTTTACATTTTAATCTCGACAAAGATAAGCAAGCTGTCGAAATATTATTCAAACCAATAAAATACTTATGGCATTCGCTTGGTGCTCTTCGTATTGTCTGTTTACTATTGTGCGAAGCTACGTCAACCCTTTTAAAATATAAAGTAATAAAAATAACAACAACAGCATTAATAATAATCATGATGGAAATGATAATAATAATAATAATAATTAAATGCCCTGATGCAAATGAAATGCAGGTGGTATTCTGCTTTACGCACGCCAGATAACTCCTCATAACATTTTTTTAGTTTTTCGAATTTTTAGAAATGTTTTACAAGTTTGTATTCTACACAGTGGAATTTATAAGATTAAGGAGAAAATTGGTACGTGATTTAAGTCATACCTCATGAGGTTTAAGCATTTAATAAGAGAAAAATGACTGCCTGGTTGGACAGGACAGCAAGAGCCGGGTGAGCAGCGTGGTAAGAGCTTGGCTTGTTATTATGGAAGAAGGCACTTATATTGACTAAAAATACCCCAAATTTGCAAACTTTAAATTCTATGAACTCGTTATTAATTGATTTCTGTCGAAAAGGAATCTAATGTCAATAGTTACCAAACAAAACTACGTCAATACACCAAATATGGTACCATTTGGAACAAAAGTAAAGAAATTGAAAAGTGGCAACCAAACAGAAAAAATCCAATAATAATATTAACAATAATAAGAAGAAAAATCCTTTCTTCTATAGACATAAGGCCTTAAATTTAGTGGGAGGGGATAAATCGAATACATGGACCCCAGTTCAACTCGTACTTATTTTATCGACTCTGAAATAATGAAAGGCAAAAAAAAAAATACCCGACTTCGGTGAGATTTGAACATTAAGATGCTGGCTGGAAAAGCCTTTAAATATTGTATCCGGCGTGCTAACGACCCCGCCATTCCTCACATTATAAACCAAACAAATAATAATAGTAGTGTTATGTTAGATGATTGAGAAATATTTGCACGTTACTTAGCATTACTTATGGTGCAACTCTTCGACACCTATTTACAATACCTAGTACTACTTCAACGAGCCAGTCTTCTCAGATAACAGATTACTCATTACCTTGAACAAAGTCAATAGGATCCTTATTTTGCGCGTCTTTCGATATCATTAGCATATTCTGCCTCCGTTTAAATTATATTTCACAACCCTACCTTCCAAAAACTGCAAACTTGAAGAGCTTTTATATGCTCACAGCTACCCACTCCTACAAACAGCAGAAAACTTAGCAAAGTATTCATGTTGTTTCATACAGCGTTGTAGAAATGTCGATGTGAATATATTATCATGCATCAACAAGTAGTATTTAGTTCAAGTAAGTGAAAACGGAGACTCTGAACGCATAATTTGTTACGTTTCAGAACTTAAATATTGTACATCTTTAATAATTTTCTTCACTGAATTTTCGACTGATAAATATGTGCTTACATCAGCCCAAAATATGTAACAACAATGTATATAGGATATATATGTTTTTGACAGAGCCCTGTATTTATATTAAATGCTGTACATACACTAGTATGACTGCAATAGGCAAAAGACAAAAGGCAAAATATATATAGGTGTGTGTGTGTTTGTGTGACTGTGTTTAGAAAGCGAGACGTGTATATGTATATATATATATGTATATATGTATATATATGCATGTAAGTGTATGTGCATATGTATATGTATATATATCTATATGCTCTTGTTTATCTGTACGTCTGTTAGTCTAGTTTTACCACATATATATGTGCGTACGCACACACAGACACGTATACACGCATACACATACATACACATACATACATACACACACACACACATATATTTCGCTTAGGTATTGCTAGACTAATAACACGGTGTAGAACTCAATACACGCAAGTTTCAGATCGAAGTGCTGAGTTTAGGGCGGTTATAAGAAAGAGAAATGACAAAGTATATATATTTTGGTAGGTGCAAATATGTATGTAAAAATATGTACAAATTCCTTATGCGTGTGAACATATATAGGTGAGTATATGTGTCTGAATATAAGAATATATAGGTATGTACTTGTATGTGTATAAATGCATATATATATATATATATATATATATATATATATATATATATATATATATATATATATATATACATATATATATATATATACATACAAGTACATATCTATATATTCTTATATTCAGACACATATACTCACCTATATATGTTCACACGCATAAGGAATTTGTACATATTTTTACATACATATATGCATACATATATATATATATATATATATATATATATATATATATATATATATATATATATATATATATATATATATATATATATAAATATAAATATATATATATATATATATATATATATATATATATATATATATATATATATATATATATATATATAGTTATTTATTTATTTATATCAGGTTGATGCAAAGGCAATGGCCGGTTTTTAGAAAACACGTTTGATAGTATTTTTTAATGTTGTGCCTCTTGCAATGTTTTAAGGATTTTACAATGAGTTATTTATACATTTTTCTTTCAGATTATGACTGTATTGGCCATAATTTTCTGCTATACTCACACCCATGTTCGTTCCATCTAAAAGTCACAATAGACACGTAAGTTTCTTAAAGGTGTCAATGCAAGCACACCAGCAAAGTCTCTTCACAGATTATAGGGGGATGATATAGTAAAGGAAAAGTTGCAGGAGATTGCTTTCTCGCTTGAGAAGTGGGGATTTGAGTTGAAAGATGAGCGAAAAGAACGTCGTTCACAGAAAATCTAATCACTGCTCGTAGAGAACTTGCAGAACAGTTTAATGTAGCCCGTATAACTGTTCTACGCCGACTGAAAAGGATCGGAAAGGTTTCAGTGGTTCGAAATATGGGTCCCTCACGAACTGTCTGCAGAGAATCTGCAACAGCGTGTTGTGTGTTGTCAGTCATTACTTTCACGACACCTTAAAGAACCATATTTTGGAAGGCTTGTTAAAGGCGATGAGAAGGGGTTCGTTTACCATAACGTTAAAAACCACCGATCGTGGATCAGTCGAGGAGGAAGACCTCATCATCAACCAGGGGGAGGACTTCATCTAAGGAAGATCATGTTGAGTGTCTGGTGGAATATTGAAGGAATTGTCCATTATGAACGGTTAGACAACAATTAAACAATTACTGCTAATCTCTATTGTGATCAACTTCATACCATCCTGTCAATCAACTTTATACCATCCTGTCAATCAATTATATACCCATATAATGATGCAACGACTGTTTGTACATAAAGCTTGAAACACGTGTACCGCGGAATCCTTTGTGTTCTGATTTAATATTGCGATTAATTTATTCTTTCACTATCTGGCATATAGAGGTGCTTGCAATTATCAAATATTACCTCTAAAATTTGCTATATATATATATATATATATATATATATATATATATATATATATATATATGTTTGTGTGCGTGTGTGTGTACGCGTACGTATGTATATATATTATAATAAAAGGGTAGAATCGATAATAATTTTAGTAGGTCGTCAGTATGGAAATAGAAGACTCATAAGTAAATTTCATAAAATATTTTATAATTATATACATAATTATAACAAAGGATCAGCTTTACGCCTCACCACGCACTGTAAGAAATAGACTATAAACCCGCTTTTTCCACTTTAAAATCTCCGAGAATAACACCGGAGATTTTAAGGTTGTAATAGTGGCTTTAGCGTCTAATACTTGTAGTGTGTGGTGAAGTGTAAAGCCGATCTCTTGTTATAATTATGCATATAATTATAAAATATATTGTGTGTGAGTGTACAAGAGAGAGTGGGGGTGAGAGATAGAGTATACAAGAAGTATTCTTCAAGTGACATATTATAATACGTACGTACACTGACTGCTCAATTTCTTTTACCACTGTTACACCGGCTTGACATTAACAGAAAAATGCGCTTTTAAATCTGCTTGTCTAAGACGGTTAGAAATGGTTTATTAATTTTTATATTTCGAATTACATATATATCGGTGAACCGAAATCTTTTAAGTGCTAAGGTTCTTTATGGGTTTTAATCCGGTCTTAGTTTATACAAACGACTGAATTCTTTCATCTTCCGTTGATCAAGTCTATACATTAGATTTTGGTCCGTCCGTGTAGTGGAAGGCACTTGCCTATGGTGAAACGCAGTGGGACTGAACCATGCTGTTATTAAGTGCAGCAAATACATGTGTGAGCGTATTATTTTGTACGTTTCTATGTATTACCATAGAAAACTAGAAAAATAGTGATTGAGAAATTGACAGAGGGAGAGAAAAGAGGGTACAAGGAGGAGAGAAAATTGAGTTATCTTGGCATTATAAATAATAATTACACTATTATTATACTGAATAATTTAAAATTTCATTTATGAATGTTGACATATTAAACTTATATATAAAACGTGTATCGTTGCACCCGCCCACATGCTTTCTATTCGTGACCCTCGCTTTTACATACACACATTCCCGCTGCATTACTTTTCATACACCTTCAAACCGCTCACTTTCATACACGCATAGACATCCCTTATAATTTCTGCAATCATGTCTCCCTTTTTTTATAGAACTATTTTTTTTCTTTATACTAATATTCTATTGTACCTTCTTGCTTCTAACTTATGCATAACTTTCTTCCATATTCCACCCTCTCACACCCGTACGTTTAAATACATATATATACCCCACATTCCTCAAGCATTTTCAACTATCTCATAATCGAACCCATTCCCACATTCTTAGTTGAACGCTTTCCTCTGACACCATAACCGATGGCACACTGACACACGAACACGCAACACATTCAGTAACCCATGCCACCATACCTCCGTACTTTCACACACATACGTGAAATCTTACACCAGAAATTTGCACACGTAACACTTCACTTTTTTACCAATCTCAAAAGACGGATACCCTCATATATACAACTCGTTTCTCCTTTCCTAACTCTCCCCTCAGAAATTCATTACAAACTGGCTTGTAAAGCCACGCCTCCTTTTTTCATCTTCTCAATTAATTTTCGTCTTTTGCACTCCTTTACTTTCATCTGTATTATTTTTCTCCCTTTTTATGCATTGCACTAATACAACACTTGTTAAATTTGTTCTCCCGGTGAAATTCCCAGCCCTAGGTGGGGATTTACATGCGTAAAACCAATAGAGGAGGAAAGCCAACTCAGATCACTCAGTCTTTCCTCTAGATGTGATCTATTACCACTTTGGAGTCGTACAGTCGCTATTGCACTCAAATGACCTTACACTACTTAATGTTTGATCCTCCGAGGTACCTGTGGGGAAATCGTTTAGAATTTGGCAGATAGATAAAAGTGAATGGTGGGAATTAACTAAAAGTAAAGGAACTCATAAAATCTACAAATATGTAAGGAAGATTAAAATGTTTATCGAAATTAAAGACAGGTGGAGATGAATGAAAAAAACGAGTAAGAAAATAACTTATTCAATTAAATGAAACGATGTAGAGTAGGATCGATCTTAAATGATTCTGTTCCAAAAGTAAAAATTAGGTCGACTGTTAGTGAGCATAATTAAAGGTGATATATTAGTGTTAGAATATCTGAATATCCACTATATAAATTTGATGCAAATATAAGATAGCATCAATACTGGAGCCTAAGCTGCTCATACTATACAGTACAATGTACCAAATATTAAGTTATCAAAAATGAGGTTCTTGATAATAACAGGTGCTTAAGCGGAGTCAAGGGAT
This sequence comes from Octopus bimaculoides, assembly GCF_046866305.1. Classification (NCBI taxonomy): domain Eukaryota; kingdom Metazoa; phylum Mollusca; class Cephalopoda; order Octopoda; family Octopodidae; genus Octopus; species Octopus bimaculoides. Next base: position 27,977,612 of record NC_142930.1, on the reverse strand, counting down.
CACGTTTAAGAGGTTTATCAAAGTCTACGAAATTATCGCTGAAATTTTAACTACTCGTGTGTTATAAGAAAATGTATGGTGTGTAAAAAAGATAGTGTAAACATTACATCAGGTGCTTCTCATTACCTTGTATTTCAAACTGAAATAACATTTTGCTTGTGTCCCTTCTATCCTATTCACCTTTCTTGTATGCTAATTATATTCGTGTCCGGCTTAATTTGATTTCATCTGGTTTTACTGAAAAATTTTACATTTTTGTCATGGTCGAACAAATATGGAGGTTATGTTGAATTTTGAATTTCGTCAGAATGCAGTTGTTTCTGAAGACAGATTCGGTGTACATTCATACATAAATAAACACACACACAGACACGCACACACACAGACACGCACACACACAGACACGCACAAACACACACACACACACACACACATACACACACACACACACACACACACACACACACAAATTTAGGTAATGGATTAGGTAAAATCCAGGTTACATATGTTTCCTAGCTAGTAGAACCCCGGGTTCTCCGCGAGCTGCTCATCACGCCAAAGATGCCTAAGTTAACTGAAGGTTACATTGATGTGAAATGATTAACTCGTAGAAGATTCGATCGAAAATGCATGGAAAGCACAGTGAGAGAAGAAAAATGGAAAGCATATGTAGGAAGAAATAATATATGCGAGTGGGCAAATGTCTAAAGTTGTTAAGGAAAATAATTAGTATAAACATAAAGAAAAGGAAAGAGGGGAGAGTAGGGACAAAATCTTTTATAAGCATTAAGTCTGGCTAGGTGAATATAAGATGTTGCCATTTACAAAGTCTGCTGCAAAATAAATAAATATTTTGTAGCAACCTCTCAATACCTTTAAACATAATAGAATTAGGGTAGGTGCTGTGAAGGTTAAAATTGGCAAGGTGGTTTAAGGATGTGCTACGGTTGTAGGTTGGGAGCTGGAGGTTAGGGTGAGCTGTGTTACTGTGATTAAAGTTAATAAAAGGGAAGAATGTCAGGAGAGGTAGAGTAAAAGAAAATACAGAAGTAGTAGTAAATTAGAATTTGTTAGAAGAGAGGGAAAAAGTGGGGGGGAGATAGAAAATAATATTGCTGGCCGATAGGGGAACATAGTAGTTCTGGGTAGGTTGGTAGTTTATCACTTAACAGTATGATTACACAAGCGTATATCAGCGTTGTGTTAATGTGATTATCAAAGATAGCAGCACCACCATTGCCGGCAATAACAATAACAATAGCGACAGGTAGAATTATCTGAACGTGTACCGTTCGATAGTCCTCGGTGACGATGTCTACGGAACAGACAAAACTAGACGTCAGCCGGCTAGACGTCAGCATGTGTGTATACGCGCTCTTCCTACATAATTAAGAGTATTTTAATTCTTATTTCTAGCAATGTAACCGCGTCAGCACTCCTAGTCATACTTAATGACGACTGAATTTTTCCCTTATGCTATCACATTGCGCCTAGTTTAAGTATTGGGTATTTTCCTAGCAGTAAGCCGATGAAGCACGTCCATCCACATCATTGGATCTACCTCGGGAATTCCCCAGTGTACGTTGAATATATAACAAATGACAGAGACGGAAAATGGAATATACGAGAAACTTTATTGCTTAGGGAGGTATGTGTGTACACAAAACAGCTAGTGTGAGTATGAAGGTATCTGTATGTGGGTACTAACACAAATAATGTTTAACTTTATTGTATGTTTTATTTTTATTTTCTGTCTTATTTTTCTTAATTACTCCCTATTTTTGTCTATAAAGTCGCAATGGAATCCGTCCCTCACCATTCCTACCATTCCTGCATAACGGCTTAAAAATACTATCACTAACAACGTGCTGTTTCAAAACTGAGCGAAACAGAGTTTATTTATCGTGATACTCCATATCACATCACGTGGAGAGATGCGTCTCCTCCGAAGGATGCACCACAGCCAGTTGTACAGCATCCCACCCACGAGTGATTGATTTCAAGACGGTGTCCCAGCATGCGGCACGCTTATGACTGAAATGAGGAAAGCATAAATGACAAATAAATACACACACACACACACTAATGTGTGCGTGTTTGCGTGTGTATGGATGGATGGATGGATGGATGGCGCAACAAATTATTAAAGACGTTAAATCATTGCAGAGAATAATTTGCGGTGTTGTTTCCGACTATGTACGTTTAGATTTCAATTATCACTATGTTCTACTTCACCTGCAATACAATTATCAGGTCATCCCAAACGTTCTGTCCGAATTTTGAAAAAAGAAGACAAGTGATGTTATATTTGATTGAAATTTATTCATCAATGTACTTTCCCTGATTATCTATGACTTCCATCTATTTACAATCCCACCAACGTAAAACTCTTTCGGTTTGAAAGCGAAGAAATCTGAAATGTCAGTGTCAACCACCTCCTGGCTTGCGAAAGTTATGTCCCCCAAATGATTTTGTAAGCTAAGAAACAAATAGTAGTCTGAAGGAGCAAAGCTGGGAAAATAAGATGGATGAGGAATTTTTTCACAACCAAGCTCTTCAATCTTCTGTGATGTGATCTTTGCAGTGTGGAGTCCCGCATTGTCCTGATGAAACATCACTAGTTTTCGATTCACTTAAGCGAGTTTTTCTTTTTTCAAAGCTTGGTTCAAACGAGTATTGATTGTTGCATTAGGTGGGAATAATTCAAAGTGAATTATTCCTTTCCAATCCCACCAGATAGAGAGAAGGACCTTTTTTCCCATGAAGTTCCCTTCTCGGTTGTGGTTGAGCTTTTTTTCCGACGTTTAACATTTCAATAGAAGATCCATTTTTCGTCACCAGTCACAAGTCTATCGAAAAAGGGTGAAATGAGTTCGCGAGAATGGAGAGAAGAGCAGATGTCAACTCGGGATTTGCGGTTGCTTTCGGACAAATCATTTTCCAAGTTAGAAACCTTTTCAAGTTGTTGAAGATGACGATGAACAGCTGGTTTGAACTAAGCTTTATTGCCAATTCTTCAACTGATAATGCAGGATTTTCTTCAAGTAGTGCCTCAAGGAGCTTATAAAACTCAACTGGACGTCCTGTTCGATCTTTATCATCAAGGCTGAAATCTCCACTTCTGAATTTCCCAAACCATCTTCTGCAAGTTCTTTGATTCAAGCTTTCTTTTCTATAAACTAAGTGTATGCTTCGAGTTGCTTTGGTTGCAAAGTTTCCTTTTTTATACTCATAAAGCATTATGTGCCTCAAATGCTCTTTGGATACTTCCATGTTAGAAAGGGTTTTAATCAAAGAAATTTTAATTCAATTATTCTGTGAAATAATATTTAATTAGTTTAAATGTACACAAATGCATAAAAATATTCTTAAATTCCATTAAGCATTCTAAAATACTATTAAACTTCATTCAATTTTAAAAAGGTACAATCGAAAAGAACTTATGGGATAACCTGATATTTACCTTTGATTATACACAATATTTTTATATGTAAGGTATTAGTAGAAAATGTATCAACAATTTTTTACACGATACAATGTTGTGTAATAATATTCATACATTCTCCAAGAGTTGTCTATATTTCTGATAAGATATCAAATTGTGAATTTATTAAAATTTGTTATATACATTTTTTGTTCTTTGATTTTTATCAATACTGTATTTTCCGAAATAAGCCAAATGACAAAGAACACTAATATAAAATGCATTGCAAATTCAAGTGAGATGGAAATAATTACTTATAGATTCGTATTTCCTAAACAACTTGTGATAAGGAAAAGCCATAGTCAAGATTGCATTATATTTTATGTGTATGTATATGTAAATATATTTTCGAGTAAATAGGTTTATATACTCTAGAGTGCAACTTATCGGAATTAAACAGATACAGTATCATATAATATAAAATCTGAGTGACGAAAGTTTCCTAAATAAATATTGCATATGGCTGAAAAATATCTATGGTTCTCAAACTAAGTGTAGACTGTAGTATATAATTCAATGTAAAGTATGTTGTCTCTCATGAAATATACTTTCGCATGTTTTCAATAATTTCAAAATTTGCAATAATATAGTGCCAGTTAAATCACATGTATACGATGATAATTTTTCATATCTACCTCCATAGAAATTTAGCAATAGCACACAAGCATACATACATAAACGCATATTTAACGTACGAGTTTCAAATCAGCTATTGTAATTATAGATATCGCATGGAATTGCAATAACAATTAAAGTTGTTTAAGAAACACACATCGCTGTCTGTGCCTCTCACATAACTCTCTTTTACTATACACACACACACACACACACACACACACACACACACACACACACACACATGTATGTATGTATGTATGTATTTATATGTGTATACTGAGAGAGGTTTCGGGGAAAATTTCCTCATGTCATGTCTAACTTAATAGCACCACCTGGAAAAGATATTGAATTATATACAATATTAGTCCTTCTTTGGGAACCATATCTCATTGGAGTAAAAACTTGTTGTTTGCAGAGTATATCCGAGTGTGCGTATTTTATCTGGGAGACACACTGCCTGGGCCGTTTTGAATTTTAGATGTTATTCGTTTTTTATATGTCTTAACATGGTGTCAAACAAAGAGAGCAGGATCAATTGAGGTGAAATAGTTCTTAGCGTAGAGATGTAACGCGTACATGATTTTTGTAGAGGATGGATAGCACAGGGACCAAGCCTTGAGTGAATTTTCATGTTGATACCAGCATAATTTGGGCAGCGCTGTCGGAATATTATACATATCATAGAAATGATATAGCGCTAACAACGACGTTAGAGAGAAGAAAGTTTTGAATTGACGAGGTGATCCCAGTAATCATGGTCTGTCATGTGGTCTGTTTTCTTTGTGATCGACTGCTATTTTTATGATATTTTGTTTCATGCAGAGAGACTGCAGCGGATAACAGTTATCGAGGTGAGGAAAGGCGAATTTCGAGAAGAGAAGGACAATGGTAGGAGCGCATGCAGGCCACGTCGAATTTGTTGTTTAAGTTGTGCTATACAGATATTCCTAGGTCCTAGCGGTGTTTGTTGCCACCAGACTTTCGACAGAGGGAAAAGTGTATGGTAGCGTAAGTGCAGCCTCTTTACCAAAGTGAATTAATTTATCTCGGTTAGCAGCATATTGTGTTTTCCTGCCCGTCGGATAACAGCGAGCAGATCTGCTTGGAGATTAGTCCGGTCTCCTACCTTGTCAAAAATCTTCAGAAACTTCTAGCCATCTGCAAATGTTCTAAAGCTGGTGTGTCAGTGATGACATTGATGTAAATAATGAAAAGGAGCAGGCCCAGTAGGATGCCTTGTGGGACACCGCTGATTACTTCAATATTCGATAGTTTCTCTAATAAGATGCTGTGGTCAGCCTTACTGAATTCCAAGTAGTTGACATCTACGTTTGGAGCCCTCTCCCAGAGCTTTTACAATATCATCAACATGATACAGGAGCGGTGTTGGGCAGTTCTTACATCTGCGGAAAACGCGTTGGTTAGGAATAAGTAGGCTGTTACTTTCCAGGAAGTGAGGTACTCTGAAATAATTTGATGATTTGGTAGATTAGTGAATCTGGTCGGTAATTCACTGCCGGTGATTTTTTGGCATCGTTTGAAAACCACATGCATCTGGTGATTTCCTCCAGAGAATAGCTGAAGGGAAATATTGTTGATGACATCACACCTTCAGGACTGTAATGGGATCTTAACCATGTCTTGTGGACAGCCATGCAGAGTGTTGTTTCATCTATCAGCACTCCAACAGATGAGAAAGAACCGTGTCCTTTTCCACAACTCAGGTACTAAGCAAGCACCCAGAGGGAACAAAAACAGAAGCAAATTCAACCCCGTCACAAAGTATTTCACCCACCCTGAAAACAGAACATTCAGTAGTAACACTAGCAGATCAAACAAAAGAGAAAACTTTCAATGTAACCACAACTCAGCCGCCAAATTCTCTCTAGCTAAGTAAATTCTTTTATATCCACGCAGAACCTAGCAAAAGAGATTCAGAAACAAGCACTATCCGAATAAGATCGATGCCAGGCCGCCTGACTGGCTCCTGTGCCGGTGGCACGTAAAAAGTACCCATTACACTCTCAGAGTGGTTGGTGTTAGAAAGGGCATCCAGCTGTAGAAACGTTGCCACATCAGACTGGAGCCTGGTGCAGCGGCTGGTTTTCCAGACCTCAGTTAAAACGTCCAACGCATGCCACCATGTAAAATGGACGTTAAATGATGTTGTTGTTGTTGTTGTTGATGATGAAGATAATGATGATGATGATGATGATGATTGTATCAATTTCAATGTGTATAATATAAATTCACAAAATGTTTCTGAAATCTCAAAAAATAACAAAATGTTACAATGGCGTCATATGGCGTGCGTAAAGTAGAATTCCGGCAATATTTCATTTGTTTACAGTTGACAACACGTGCTGTCACGCACAAAATGACAGCTCCCAAATCTTGTTTTTTCACTGGTTAAAAATAATCAAAATTTAAACCTCTATAATTTTTTTTTTTTATATTTGTCAGGACAAGATGAAATATCTCCTGAGATTCAATGTGGAAAATTATATCAATACACCAAATATTTGAAATACTCAATAAACTCTGAAATGTGCACAGATTCAGCCAAACAGAAAAGATCCGAGTTGCTTTAGTGAGTGTCTCATCCCTGGTAGATGAATGAATTTTCTGTCATGGATGTGCCTAGTCTCACACGCAAAGAATGATGGCATATGTTTTGGATTTCGTTGTAGACATTTTAAGGGGTAGTGGATTGTAAAAAGTTTTGGGTCTAAAGATGAGAACATTTGGCAGTGGAGGCTGGGCCGAGAGGATGAAGGTGTGGTTGTGGTAATGATAACAGAAATAGCTGGGTTTAGTAGTGTTGATTTTGAAGCAGCAACGATGGGTAAGGGAGAAAAAAGGAGTAATTGAGATTGGTCAAAGGCAGACGTAGTCGGTTGTGGTTAAGGCAGGACAGTGACAGGGGTCACAGCAGTAGTAGTAGAAGAAGAAGAAGAAGAAGAAGAAGAAGAAGAAGAAGAAGAAGAAGAAGAAGAAGAAGAAGAAGAAGAAGAAGAAGTAGAAGAAGAAGAAGAAGAAGAAGAAGAAGAAGAAGTAGAAGAAGAAGAAGAAGAAGAAGAAGAAGAAGAAGAAGAAGAAGAAGAAGAAGTTCAGTGGGGGGGGGGAATTGTAGTCGTAGTGGAAGATGGTCTCTTATGAGGGAACTTTATTGTTGCGGTTGTCATTGTGGCTGCTGTTCCTGTTGTGTTATTTTTAATTGCCATTATTGTTTTCATTGTTGATGTGTTAATTGTGGTTGTTGATGCTTTTGTTGCTGCTGCTCATCGCAGGCTGTGACTGAAAGATTTTAGCGAGCTTATCAACGTGGTTATTTATAATTCGATATGAAGTAATCATTTGCCTCAATTTATTTTGAATTTGCCTCGCTTGGCGGTTATTAAAAATTTGAGCAACTTTTTTGGCCATGAGATTTACACATGAGGTGTTGTTATTCTCATTTTGAGGGAAAATAAACTATGCATAAACAAGAGCGTCGATTTCACTGTTAGACCAGTTTGGGGACTTGTTGTGTTGTTATAGTGGCATTCTTCTTCTCTTCTACTCTTGTTGTTGTTGATTTTGTAAACTGTCTCTGAAGGTTTATCAATCTGAGTTTATAATGTTAGTTTTTAATCATGCTGAAATGGACAGTGGTATTCCGGTTGATTTTGCTTAGTTTGTGCAAAAAAACAAAACGAAACACAATAAGAGTAACAAGAGCAAACAAAATAAGTAAATTATATACAAATTATTTGTTTTGTAGAGTATTCTGTGGAAATTCACAATGATATTTGTTTACGTTACAGTATGTATTTCTGAATAGAAATAGTGTTTACATAGGATTATCTGTCGATACGATACTGTGTGCTTAAAATAAGCAAAACATTAAAGAGTTGAATGATACAAGATAAAAGAGAGACATACGGCAAGCAGCTTGAGAAAACGCCTCTGTACATTTCGAGATCAGGAAGTATATGTTTTTGTCCATACATACACAGAAGCATGCGCACATGCACACCCACAAATACACACATACACATATATGCATGTATATGTATTTATGTATGTATGTATGTATGTATGTATGTATGTATGTATGTATGTATGTACATATATACATTACTGTCATTTTCTCACTGCGCTGTACTTGTTAACACTTTCCCTCTCCGCAAAAAATCCCAAATTTTATTTAATTTGCTGTGCGGGAAGGACTGTTTCAATGACGTCGCGTATTGTCCTTGCCTTCCTAATGCGGAGTAGATGAAATAGGGACAACTGACGAAGGGGCATACTGTTTATGTTGCATGTCTCGTTTCTCTGCTTGTTTTTTTGTTTTTCCTTGTTCGAAAAAAGTTCGTTTTCGTTTCTCATTTTGTTTAAAGAATGAATGAGACCTCGATATTATGTAAATAGAGAAATTCATCTATAATAAAATATGGGACAATTAGTCGGTTGCCATAATAAAACACAGAATTTCGGATGTCGGAGCGGAAGTCTGCTCCGGCATCTCTTCAGTTACTAAGACAAACAAAAATGCTATGAATATGACCGTTCAAGGGAAATTACTATTAAGATGACCGTTAATAAGACAAACAAAAGAGCTGTGAGAATGACCGCTAAATAAAGGGAGATTACTCGAATAGGGAGAAGGTAAACGCACACTCATAGAATCTGCGTATGCGCGCATGTACATACATGCACATGTGAGCACGCACACCCACGCGCATGCGCATATGAGCATATGCTCACTCACACTCGCGTGAAACACATACATGCACACCCACACACACACCTGACGAGATCCCGGAGCAAACTTCCGCCCCGACATCCGAAACGCTGAGTTTTATTATGGCACCCGACTAATTGTCACATATTTTATTATATATATATATATACAGAGAGAGAGAGAGAGAGAGAGAGTGTGAGAGAGAGAGAGTGTGAGAGAGAGAGAGTGTGAGAGAGAGAGATTGGGGAGAAGAAATTATACGATAAACAAATTAGAAACATCAAGCACATTATATATAGTGAATATATTAGTATGAAATTAATAAAAAAAAACATTCATTTATGTAAACTGCTTACCAACCACATGGTCCGGGTTCAGCCCCACTGCGTGGCACCTTGGGCAAGTGTCTTTAACTATAGCCTGGGGCCGACCAAAGCCTTGTGAGTGGATTTGGTAGATGAAAACTGCAAGAAGCCCGTAGTATATATGTATATATATGTATGTGTGTATATATGTTTGTGTGTCTGTGTTCGTCCCCCAGCATCGCTTGACAACCGATGGTGGTGTGTTTACGTCCCCGTATCTTAGCGTTTCGGCAAAAGTGACCGATGGAATAAGTACTAGGCTTTCAAAGAATAAGTCCTGGGAGTCGATTTGCTCGACTAAAGGCGATGCTCCAGCATGGCCACAGTCAAATGACTGAAACATGTAACAGAAATGCAAAATTAGAGAAAGCAGAAGATAGAGGCTTTCAGATGATGACTTTTTAAGTATAAATATGTAAATCATGAATTGTTTCGATTGTTGCGTGAAAAGTTGGCAGAAATTCTACAAAATACAATCAAAAGGCTCATCAGTTCAATGCCAAAAGGAGTTTCTGGATTAAAAACTGCAAATATATACTAAAACTGCAACTAAATACTAAAAACTGCAACTATCGATTACATTTCAATTGTTCGCTTTGCGTATTAAATAAAACATTTTGAAAATTAAAGGTGTCTATTTACTTCCTGCATGTCTGTGTATATAGTTGAAATTTACAGAAACACAAAAGACGAAGACAGCTGTATCAACAACACGTAGGTGTATTATTCTGACGCTGGAGCAAGTGAGAAAGTCTTCTACGTTTCGAGCCTACGTTTTGCAACAAAAAGGAATAGAATTGAAGAAACAGAGAGAGAATAAAAAATAACTTGTAAATATATATATATATATATATATATATATATATATATATATATATATATATATATATATATATATATATATATATATATATATATAATGTACTTCACCAATGTACCCATATACATACTGTTGTTTTCTTTTTATTTTGGGACTTTTCCACTTTTCCTTTCCGAGAAAGAACTATGATCGAAACGTTTAGAACTCTCTGCTTTACTGAACAAACAAATACATACCTCGTGCACGTCCTCTTGTTGCTTGTTATTGCTAATTTTAATGTTCATATATTTGATTCGAGTGTATATATATATATATATATATATATATATATATATATATACAGACATTTATTTTCACACCTGTGCGCGCAAACACCCCTATACAAACACACATACATACATGTATGAACACACACACACATATAAACATAGGCGAAATTGACTCCAAAGTCGCTGGTGTTTTCTGCGTTGGCAAAACTGTTATTATGTCATTGCTAACATATAGTGGATCAGTATTAAAGCATGAACTGAGTACGTGCGACGGCGTCCTGGGCTAGAACAAAATATTGTTGTAGACGCATGATAGGAAATCTTTATTGTGCGTAACCCAACATTGAGATCAGTTCAAATATGTTTGGGGCGTACGTGATCGACAAGAAAAAAAAAGTGTTCTCTGTTGTTTGCCGTTGATAAAAGCTCTTTGCTTTAGACAAGGCATGTGAAAACATCGTACAACCAGAGGATGAATATGAAATGTCTTTAGGTGTTTTATTAGCTATTTCTTGAAGCAGTGCCACAGAATATTTATGTACTGGTTTACAATAAACTAGAAAAGAATGGGAACATTAATAAGTGTAACTATTTAGCAATACATGTCTTAACTATATCACATCTTGAAGGTGCAATACACAGCTACGAAGTATCTCATAAATTTACCGGTTAGCGAAGCTTTAAAATCCGAAGATGCAAACACAAGCATCGATTATGTCACTTTTCTGTGAAGAATGAAAGGCATGTATTCATAACGACCCAAAAATGTCATCTAAGTAATACCTCCGACTCGATATGGTGTTATTGCTAAAGCAATATAGAATTCCATCCGCAGATGTGATTAAGCTACAATGAATAAAAACTACGCTTCTGCTATGGAACACATACATAGCTCAAAGATTCTTTGGCGAATATTCCCATTATAACATAACAGATCTGGCACTCACTCTTTTGTTTTTAGATAGAATAGATTGTTGTAGGTGTTAGTTAATATGTTAATATCTCTCCCAAAATGAGCAAGAAGGAGAATATCTATGGGTACCTGCTTCAAAATATAAAACTCCTAGACCCAGGATTTATTCTTTGTAACTGTAGAACTAATTCTGTCGGTGTCTTGTGCCGAACCGGTTAGTTACGGGGACGTACACACAACCCTAACCCTAACCCTAACCCTAACCGTAACAGACAGTATGTTAAAGTCTGTCATACCGGCCATGATGAAATACCACAAGGTATAGAAAATACGTATTCGCCTTTATATATTTAATCCTTTATATTGAACACTCAATATTTCATATTCAATAAGACATTCAATACTTTATTTCATTGTACCATCCATTTTTATTTTATATTATATATTGCATATTATATTATATATTGTATATTTCATATTCTATATACCACATTGGTTTTGCAGGAATATAAATAAAACATAAAAAACAGACAGTGTTGGAACTCTTTTAAACAAAATAATATATTCCTCTATACACAATCATACTAAGCCCCTTTTTTGTATTTATTTTTACTCGCATATATATATATATATATATATATATATATATATATATATATATATATATAAGGTTGAAGAGGAACTCACGAGTTGCTATATGTACGGAAAAATTCAAGGTAGAAAATTCTAAAATAATTTTATAAAAAAATATTTCAGTACTGGTTTCGGTCATTGAGACTTTTTCAACAGTAAGTATGGAAAACAATTAAATTTGGGAAAAATTAAATGAAAAGTATATTTTAAAACATTTGCATAGTATTCAGATACAAGGGGCATTTCCTTGTTTCTGCCAGTCTGTCTCTTTTGGTTACTCTTGTGGGTTCGAGGTCGTTGCGAATTCTTGGAGAAGAGGAAGAAGAAGGAGAAGAAGAAGAAGAAGAAGAAGAAGAAGAAGAAGAAGAAGAAGAAGAAGAAGAAGAAGAAGAAGAAGAAGAACAACAACAACAACAACAACAACAACAGCAACAACAACAACAACAACAACAACAACAATAATGCGGGAGTGCTATGATAGTAGTATGATGATAAATGGTCAAGTGTGCTGAAAGTAACTTATTGTGTGTGGTAGTAGTGATTGAATTCTTGAGATATCTCTTTTGAATGTATTGTTTATAATATTTGCGTAGGTGTTATTCTAAACAACAGTAGTAATGGGCTCACCGGTAAAGAATATGACTATATGACCAATTTCAAAAGTAAAACCAGTTAATTCTACGGTAATCCCACGATACACAAAAGTGAGAAAATAAGTAACGCATGCAGAATAGCCAGAGATATACTAATCACAGTCCCTACTCCTAATGACCTCAAATTGAGACCTATAATAGCAGGTCCCGCTTCAGTAACTTTTTAGATACACTTTTAAAACCACTCCTCAAGCATGTCAAAAGGTATATAAGGGATGACCTGGATAGGCTCAATCACCTTCCTGAAACAATTAAAAAAAGCATCCTACTAGTATCCTTCGATGTTGTCAACCTCTATTCCAATATCCCTCACAACCTAGGAATAGAGGCAATTCAGTTTTGGTTAGAGAATCACGGCAACGAACTCTCACATCGCATCAAACAAGAATTCGTGATAGAAGGGCTAGAATTTATCTTGGAGATAAACTACTCCGTCTTCAAAGATAATTTCTATCTACAAAAAACGGGGACTGCAATAGGTACGCGAATGGCCCCCTCCTTTGCTAACCTAGTGAGGGGATATCTAGAAATTAGTCTTTATCGCAAGGTTCTATAAAATACGGCAGCCCATTCTTCCTTTACATAGAAAAATAACCGGAAGAGATACCTGGATGACAGTTTCATTCTTTGGCATGAACGTATAGAGAGACGTAAAGAATTTCGAGCACTTATAAAAGTACTTGACGATGGAATATAACCATCAATAACTACCCTTCCTCGACATCCTCATTAAGAAATCTAACAACGTAATAGAAACAAATGTAAACTATAAGCCAACGGACTCTATGCAATATCTACCGTTCAACTCATGCCACCCCAGACACACCAGATTGAAAATCCCCTTCAACTTAGCAAAAAGGATATGTACTATAGTTTATAATGCAAGCACCAGGGACACACGACTACATGAACTAAAGGATACACTCATGACCAGGAACTACCCACCTTCACTAACTGACATATGCTTTCAACGTGCCTTATAACTCAACATCCACGAACTCAGACATCCCAAATTAAAGAAGCATTTACAACCAAAAGCCCTACCATACATCTCCACACACAACCTTCTTAACAATGAAGCCTTTGACACAAGCCTTCAAAACATTTCCCCGCGAAAAAAGGACCAAAGAATGGAATGAACTTAATCCTCCAAACACACACTATCATAAAAAGGAAGAGACTACCCAAATCTATGAAATATCTTGTAACATAAGCCCGAATACGCTCAACAACAACACTGAAGTCATCAGTAAAAGAATGCGGAAGACCCAACTGTGAGATATGTGTCAATTTAATTGAGGGATCAGAGTTCTACTTCAAACAGGGACAACGTTTCACAGTGAAAAGCAGTTTCACATGTGCTTCGGAGAACCTGATATACGCACAAACCTGCTCTGGGTTTCAAGGACAATTCATAAGCCAAACAAAAGACAGCGTACGTCAAAGGATGGCTCTTCATCAAAAATAGCATTCAGCCAAAACATCGACATTTGGACCAATAACAAAAATCCAAGCTTCAGAAAGTTTTCCCCTCTATCAATTCAAGGACGATGAGTTTCTCTTTATTACAAAATACAGACCCCCTTTGAACGCATCTACAACAAATGACATATTCCCCACGACCTTGGAATAACACACACGCAAATATTAAAAATGATACATTCAAAAGAGATACCCAAAATTTCATTAAAAACAGCCCCGTTCACTGTTATAATCCACAATGAGCCACTTTTAGGTCACTTGACCATTTAACATCCTACTACTATCCTGCTGCCTGCATTGTCGTATTATTCTTTCTCTTTTTCTTTGTCTACTTCTTCTTCTTCGTTTTCTTCCTCTCCGCCACTTTCTTTCAAATTTTAATAATTCCGGAGTTTAGAATATCACCTACGCAAATATTATAAACAATACATTCAAAAGAGACATCTCAAGAATTTAATCTCTGCTACCATACGCAAGTCACTTTCAGGGCACGTGACCATTTAACATCCTACTATAATCATAGCATTCCGGCATTATTTTCTTCTTCTTCTTCTCACATATCGATATAACGCTGAGTTCGTAGTACGATATGAAATACTGAACGGCAGTTAGTTTAATGTATGTTTTCTTTGTTTTTTTTTTTTTTACATAGGATGTGATTGGATTATGTTTGTATTGGTGCCAAAAGTTTTAGTGATTGAGGTACAATATGATATTTATTTTCTCACTTGTATAGCATAAGTAATATTATTCCAACTAGGGTAACATTCTACAGCTCTGAACATCGGAAAGATCATTGCATATTGAAATACCGGTAATTTGAGGAAAATTTTGATAACTCAAGACACATTGCGATTGTGGAGAGAGATAGAAGAAACTCTGATTGAGGTGAAACTATGTTGCATTTACGAAAACTAGTTACAACAGCTATATACTAGTTAGGCTACATAGCTAATAACCTCGAAAACGTTGAGAACTAACGCCTGCAAACACATCAATGGTAGACATGTTATACAAGATGTCAATTCGGAGAAAATCAACGTGTTTTCTTTCTGTTGACTTATATTTGTTTATTTGCATTAAAAATATAAAAAAGTATGTTCAACATTCTTAATCAATATGAGCTGAAATAAAGATCACACATGGAATCCTTCGTTTCATATATATAATCATTTTAAAGATATGACTCCTATATCCATATCTATTACGAAGCACATTTTCAGATGACACATTACTTTCTCCCATATATAAATAATGGTGTTTCCAATAATATCAATTTATCTACAAGAACTTGGCTTCTTTACAATATATCTGAAAAACATATATGCGTGTATGCGTGTAGGCGTGTATGCGTGTATGGTGTGTGTGTGTGTGTGTGTGTGTGTGTACAGAGAGAGAGAGAGAGAGAGAGAGAGAGAAAAGTGAGGGAGGGATAGAGTCGTTAGATAGATACAGATATATACATGTAAACATTTTTACAAACATACATATTCATTTGGTCACGAACATTCATATCCAATGAATACATAGAATATGTATATTTATTTCAATGCATGTATAACTTTATTTCTTTCTTCCGTCAGACAAAGATGTTACTTTTTGCATATTACTATGCATAATATTCCGAAATACAAATATGTCCTATCGCTTTGAGCTCTTTTTTCCTAATTTACACTGAGATAATATCCTTGTTGCATATTCCATATATCTGTGTACATCTATAATATTTAATGCAGCTTCTGAGAGTTCTTCTCTTTCATGTATAATTTTACATATATAGAAATAAACGTGCCAAAAGATATTTCGGTTTGTCTCGTTAAATAATGAAGGGACAAAATTTAAGCATTCTGACATCGATGGGCAATATTTGACATATTATTTTCATTATTACCGCTGGTGATGAAGGCAAAGAACAGGAATGCAGTGACTATTCTCCTACTAGAGACAAATGATTTCTTCCATTAATAAGAACTACAGAGTATAAAAAAACTAGATATATTGTCATATATCCTGGTACTAGAAACTTTTACGTGTTTTATATCACTTTACTTTAAGATTTATAATATTCATGAATTCGATATCTACGAGTTTGACTTGTTTTAAACATACTACACTGTGTAATATCATCATTGTATCTATGAAATATTTGTGTGAAAGAGTGAGTGTGAGTCTGCATATATATATATATATATATATATATATATATATATATATATATATATATATATATATATATATATTTATATATATATATATATATATATATATATATATATATTTATATATATATATATATATATATATATATATAGAGAGAGAGAGAGAGAGAGAGAGAGACAGAGACAGAGAGAGAGAGAGAGAGAGAGAGAGAGAGAGAGAGAGAGAGAGAGAGAGAGAGAGAGAGAGAGAGAGAGCAGTCCAACGACGGAAAGCGCTAAATGGAGTGTTGTACACAAAGACATACTTGTGATTATACAAAAATTAACACACTGAAACTTATGTGTGTTTGTATATATACATATATATATATATATATATATATATATATATATATATATATATATATATATATATATATATATATATATATATGTGTGTGTGTGTGTGTGTGTATGTGTGTGTGTGTGTGTGTGTGAGTGTGTGTGTGTGTGTGTGTGCGTGTGTGTGTGTATACATATATATAAAAGCCACAGAAAATCGACGTGCACGCACTCACTGACACATGCACGCACTCACTGACACATACACGCACTCACTGACACATACACGCACACACATATTTTGTATGTATGTCGTGATATTGATTGCCTATTCTATTATCATTTCTTTCATTTGTGAGAAGGAATCATGATATTTACTACTTTCAACATTTATCTGGGCGCATTGAAATTAACCAGCTGAAGGTTTATTGCAATAGATTCCGATAGTGCTTTTCAGCTTAGCATGATAATGTAACTGAAATTGCACGTTAATGCTGACAGTTTCTGTTATGCATTTTCTCAATTTTTCTCATCAGAATTCGAAGATTTGTTATTAAAACATAATGTACAGATTATTTCTTACAAAGTTTTAATAACAAAGTTTGTAGAATCAATTCTTTTCTTTTTCTCACCTTGTGTTTTTGTATTTTGATTTTCTATTGTTTCTTCTCCATTTCGTTTCTATTTTCCTCCTCTGTCGTTTTCGTTCATAATCTTAATCTGATCTTGCTATGATGTTGAAGATTTACACACGAAATTGCATCATGCATTCATGTCTTTGCGTTGCCACTTTTGCAAGTGATTTTAACTTGAAACTTAGAGGAGACACATGTCAGGAAATGTGTCTATATCTTCTGTTATTCACTTAACGTTCAGCTTAAAGATACTAAATCATCATATTTCTCTGAGAATATCCAAAAGATTACCAAAAAATAATACTTGAATACTCACAAAACAGACTGCACATTACACAAATCCTATACATTTGAAGAAATGTCTAAATAAAGTTCCAATCTTCCTAACATTGAAAGTAGGTTTATATTGGAAATACCATACCTAAAAACTATATTAGCTCGGATGCGCTTATTATAGAGTACAAGTTAAGTAACAAAACGAAGCATAGACATTCTGCTTTAAAAAATGTTTTTTTCTTAGTTGTTGTGCTCTTCAAAATCTTCAGGAACAAGATAAGCCACCTTACATTCCGAATACCAGTTACAAACTTACTTTTGCCATCTATGACAATAAATGTTCGAGAAAATAATTTGATTATAAAGATGGTTGCACCAAGTACGTCACTTCATTGTGAAAGCAGCAACCTGTACGTCCTCGGAAAAAATCAGCGAAATTGCGTAAATAGTATCTCATCTGTTACAACTATTTCTATCTTACATTATTATTTCGCTACTTTGAGGATTCCAATACATTTAAATCCATCTTGCAATTTCCTTCCCTCGACTAAGCATAAAAGTACAAGATACGTATTGATGCGGAGTATATTCAATCTATCCAAATCTAAAACACATATATTTAACACTTTTGAATTGTACCATCTACTAAACAGTGAAAGTCATTTCTAGGGAGAGAGAAAATGTGTGTTTCTGTGTTTCTTTCATAAATTCGTAGAAATTCTTAAATTATTGGTACGCACAATGCATACATGCATACATGAATATATACGTACAAGCATTCATACAGACTGACATATAGATAGATACACATGTATATATATATATATATATATATATATATATATAGAGAGAGAGAGAGAGAGAGAGAGAGAGAGAGAGAGAGAGAGAGAAATAGATATATACACATATATATATATACATTTAAGAATTTAAGGATTGGAGAAAACGCATGTTATAATTGCATACTTTATTCTTACATATGTTTCAAAGGATTACAACCTTTATTCTATCAGAAGAATTTTTATTCATTAAGATAGAAGAAATACACATAATCATATATATATATATATATATATATATATATATATATATATATATATATGTATGTATGTATATGACTATAATTTATAAATATATATGTATATATATATATATATATATATATATATATATATATATATATATATATATATATATATATATATATATATATATATATATATATATATATATATATATATATATATATATATACAGACATACACACACATACGCAAGCACACACATGCACACACATATGCCCATATATATATATATATATATATATATATATATATATATATATATATAAACTAGTCTCGATCCATTCACCTAAAACACTTCTTCAAAGTGACGCCCCAGCTTGGGCGCATCCTGATGATTAAAACAAGTGAAAGATAAAAGATAAAGACCTATATACGATTGTAAACTTTAATACAGTATAATTTACCATATTTCCGACTCAATGTTGATATACTTCACCTATACAGCCGCGTTGTGTTGCAATCATATCCAAGTAAGGATAAGCTAACACCTTACGAATATGTGTCATTTTATACAATATCGCATCAATTACTAATATTTAGAATGAACTTATTATGTATATTACACCTGGTCACGTAACATCCAACAAAATTAAGAGAGAAAATGGAATTATATATGCCATGGAAATTGGAAATATATAAGAACAATTTTATAGATTCTTGAAGAACATAGGACATTTCATAACTATCGAAAATGAACACAACTCCGATACTTCTTATACGTTAACGACAATCAGGGATATATAAACCCTACGATAAGCCGAATACCAGCCGAAGTTACATTAACATAAAGAGTAACGATCTAAGAATTATTACACATAGATTAGTTTGAAATATATCAAAGATGATTTTGAATCTCTCCATGAATGAGGTAATTTTTAAACAGAATGTGGACTATTATAATATAGCATTAGGTAAAGCAGGATATAATCAAAAATTAAAATACTATGGGCCAAATGATAACTCTAATAATAGGAACTATACGCATGAAGTGAGATACAAGTAAAAATTTAAATACTATGAAACAAACGTAAATTCTAATAATGCGAACTATGCACAAAACGATATTCACAATAATAAAATTAAAATAGATGAAAATAAACATAATGAAAAAATAATTACAGATGGAATTCGATGCAAAATAGAGAATAATATAAGGATAAACACTAAGAAAGAAATAGAAGGCATAAATAAACCAAAAACAAATAACAAGGACAGAAACAATGAGGAACTAATAAAATTTAAAGATGATTAGAAAGAAGGCCCAAAACAAAGGACTATAATAATGAAAATTGTGACTACTTTAATAGAAACCTAAATAGGATAACAAATAATAAAACGGTGGTAATTGAGAACCTAAACGGTAATATGCATACCAATTTTGTAAAACGTTACACCCAACGTATAAAAGTAACTAACCCCCAGAAAATTACTCCAAAAGGAATTTAATGAAGATAATACAGTATGGTTCATAATGCCATTTTCAAAACAGATTAAAATCAATATAATAAAATTATTTTACAAAGCAGTAGCCAAACAATTTTCAAAAGAAAACAAATATCCCTAAACAATAAGGTCACACAGATTAAGGGCGGGTTTCTGTGTTTCAAAAAACATTGTACAAATTATATCTGCAACAAATAATAAAAAAAAATTAATTGATTTCTATAATAACAGAAGTAAGGAAAATACAAATAAGTTAGGCAACGGCCAAAATGTCGAAGATAGTAAGGAATACCCAATAAACGAAGGAAGGAAGCCAACCTTTAATTTCTCCATACTAAGATCGAAAAATGTAAATTTGCAGCCTACAAAAAGAAGAATATATAAATGTATTATTATTATTAATATAAATGTATTATTATTATTATTATTATTATTATTATTATTATTATTATTATTATTATTATTATTATTATTATTATTATTTTATGTTTGACTTTTGTTTTGCATTTGTACAAGTTGGATCCAAGTCTCACCCAGAGACCTCAAGAGAAAAACAAGTTAGAAGTTCATGTAGGTGTTATGCCTAGGGTACCATATATTTGGATTTGTACAGTTTTGTTCAAGTGAATGTTTAAGAAACCATAAGAAAATTATGTGTTTGCTTTAATATTTGAGATCACATAGACAGTATTTTATGTAGGATATGGGCAGTTCCCATGAGCACTATCTTTTGAACTTCAGCCATTTTGGGGTTTCCTGGAATCTGATCTAGGTAGTAATCAGCCCGTTTCGCTGTCATTCCCAGGGCACCTATGACAATAGGTATTGTTTTCGTCTTCAGATTCCACATTTTGCTAATTTCTATTTCAAGATCTTTATATTTGCTCAGTTTTTGGTAGGTCTTGACAGATACGTTTATATTGATTGGGACAGTCATATCAATGAGGAGGCATGATTTTTGTCTGAAGTCTTTCAGTATGATGTCTGGCCTATTTGCGTCTATCTTTCTGTCAGTTTGAATGGTGAAGTTCCAGAGGAGTGCAATGTGATCATTTTCAAGTACTGGGGGTGGTTTGTGTTCCCACCAGTTTTTATCATGGGGCAAGTCCAGGTTTTTGCATATTACCCAGTGAATATATTGTGCAGCTCTATCATGCCTGTTGAGATACTCTGTAGGCGCAAGCAGACTGCACATGGAGACTACATGATCGATGGTCTCATTTTGTTGTTGGCATATACGACATAATGGGGAGCTGCCGTTCTTTAATATGTTGGCCTGGTAGTTCTTTGTAGGTAAGCATTGATCTTGGGCTGCTATGATAAACCTCTCTGTTTCTGATTTCAAGACAGAGGCCATTAACCATTGGTGGATAAGGGCTTTGTCAATATCTGCATTATTCGCTCTCTTTGGGTATTTGCCATTGAGAGGTTTTCCATGCCATTTTTCAGTCATAATAGCTAAGGCAGCAATTTTAGCACGGGTTTTCAAGCGCTTAGATTTTTCTGCAGGTGTTTCTAGTTCGTCTAATTCTTGAATTTGTTGCAACTGGAATTCACTTAGATATTCCTTTGCCTGTTTTGTTACTGAGTAAGATGCTTTCTTGCTTTCATATTTTAAGACAAGTTTTAGCATCCAGTCCTCAGAGTTTTTCAGATAGGTGTCTAGGCCAATTGTGGCTACCTTCATTGATAATGCCAACTGTAAAAGTCCTCGGCCTCCTTCTTTTCTTGGCAGATAAAGACGTTCTATATCTGCCTTAGGGTGGTGCATTCTATGCATTGTCAACAGTTTTCGTATTTTTCTGTCAACATTACATATTTCAGTAATTGACTGGTTAACGATGTTGAAACTGTAAGTCACGACTGGTATGGCTAGAGCATTGATCGCTTCGATCCTGTTTCTCGCGTTCAGCTCTGTCTTCAGTATTGCTCTCACCCTGCGATAACATTCTCTTCTGATCCTTTCCCTCATCACTGAGTGCTTGATATTGTCCCCTTCAATTACCCCTAGGTATT
The DNA here is from genome assembly GCF_046866305.1 of Octopus bimaculoides. NCBI lineage: Eukaryota > Metazoa > Mollusca > Cephalopoda > Octopoda > Octopodidae > Octopus > Octopus bimaculoides. The sequence goes on along the minus strand of NC_142930.1, from coordinate 27,955,714 downwards.
TGTAGCTCTCCGCTGGTTCTAACTCTTTTATGACATTTTGCTGGTCAAGGTTCACGTTAGATGTATTTGTCATTTTTCCTTTGATAAAGGTAGCCTTTGCACATTTATCAAGGCCAAATTGCATCCTTATGTCATCACTGAATTGTTTAACAATCGCTAGTAGGCCTTTGAGTTGTTGGTCATCTTTTGCAAAGAGCTTTAAATCATCCATGTAAATGAGATGATTTATATTTTTATCAAATATTTTATAACCATACTGTGCATCATTGAGCAATTTTGAGAGCGGTATTAGGGCTAGACAGAAGAGGAGTGGTGATAGTGAGTCACCCTGGAAAATGCCACATGAAATTCTTACATCTCCAGCATTTAGAGATTCATTGTCATTGTTCAACATCAGTGTGGTTCTCCATGATCTCATACTTACAGATAAAAAGTTTCGCAGAGTAGGAGCTATTTTATACATTTCCAGACATTTCCTAATCCAGCTATGTGGTAGGCTATCAAAGGCCTTTTTATAGTCTATCCAGGCTATTGACAAGTTTTTGTGTCGCTTGTGACAATCTTCTAAGATCATCTTATTGATGAGTAGCTGATCTTTACAACCATAAGATCCACGTTTACATCCCTTTTGCTCATTAGGGAATATGCTACTTTCTATTAAAAAACTATAGGTGTACTCGGTTAGGACAGATGTTAGCGTCTTATACGTTGTTGTTAATCAGGTTATGGGGCGATAATTTTTTGGTTCGTTTGTTTCCTCATTTTTTGGAAGCAGGAATGTTAAACCATTAACTAGCCAAGAGGGCATCAAACTAGGATTTTGCAAAACATCGTTGTAAAGTTTTGTTAGCAGTTCATGGCTTTCTGGGAAGGCATTCAACCAGAAGTTAGGAATTTTATCCTTTCCTGGAGACTTCCATTTGCTTGACCTCCTGAGAGCAGATCTTATATCTTCTACCTTGACCCCCTCCCACTTTTGCTCCTCTAAGGAGTCTAGGTCTGTAGATATTCTATCAATCCAAGGGGCCTTTTCATTGTGTGTTTTATCTTCTGCCCAGATTTTATTCCAAAATTCTTGCACTTCTTCTTTTGATGGGACAGACTTTATTGTTACTGGTGTTTTCCCTATCTTCCTGTAGAAATTTTTGGGGTTATTTTTGAACATGTTATTATCTCGGAAGAATCTAACACGCTTTTCATACCTTGCTATTATTATTATTATTATTATTATTATTATTATTATTATTATTATTATTATTATTATTATCATTATTATTATTAGCATTATTATTATTATTATTATTATAATTTTCTGACTTTCTGCACTTATCAAAAAAGAAAGATCAGAAACTGATCAGTGCAGAATTTGTGGACAAAATGGTGGTAAATATGACAGGTTAGTTTGGGTGGTTAAGCAGTTGAGGCCACCGAAGAAAGTGGTAGCAGTACCAATAACTGTTGGAGCCCTGAGAACAGTGGGTAAAAATCTTGAGACGTACATGAAACAAACAAGAGCTTCAATAAGGGTTGAGCGCTTGCAGAAAACAGCACTGCTTGGAATCGTTCGAATACTCCGGTTGGTTCTCGAAAAATAATGGATGTTACCTTCGTTCACTAGTAATGAACAGCTGGCACGGTAGCACATCTCCAACGTTAGAAGCTATACAAACACAATAAATAATAATAATAACAACAACAACAACAATAATAATAATAATAATAATAATAATAATAATAATAATAATGATAATAATAATAATAATAATAATAATAATAATAATAATAATAATAATAATAATAATAAATTCTTATGGAAACTATTAACAAGTACGCTCGCAGGGAGAATACATACGTTCCTTGCGGAAAACAATCTACTGCCAGCAGAACAAAGGGAAGAACGAAAAGGATCCAAGGGCACCAAGTAACACCTTGTGATAGACAATGTCATAATGACGAACTGTAAAACTTATGCATGACCTGGATAGACTTCAAGAACGCTTACAACATGTTGTCATATTCGTGGATTTGGGAAATAGCTGAGAACATGTGTGCACTGATTAAGATCAGCATGCCTAGTTGCAAAACGCGTCTTTCCTGTAACAACCAGTACTTAGCCGAGGTAACAATCAAAAGAGTATATATATATATATATATATATATATATATATATATCCTAGCTAAATTACCCGCTAACACTCGGAAAAGCGGGGGTTATTTCCAATGTCCTCCCTATTACACATTTTCATGTCTTCTGTGTTGCTCTCACATTGTGAAATTTAAAAATTGCGGGAAAATTAACAAATTAGGTATATTAAAATAACTTTCCACGTTAAATCCGATTTTGTTATCGATTTGTTCCACAAATATTGTAGTAAAATGTTACTAGGGCTTCAAGTTGAATCAATTTTACCTAATCAGAAAGCAGGATTTGGGAGCTGGTATTTTCTACATGATAGCTGTCTATCACAAAGTGGAAGGAAAATCATTAGAAGGAGGGATTTTTATTAAACAAACGAAAGCAAAGCATTACGATGACCAAAGTTGTAAGAACTTCTGAAGTATTAATAACTTTAAATGAATAAAATCATCTGAAAAGTAAATAATTTTAAAAAAGAAAAAGATCGTCAACAAAATATTTGTGCGAAAAATTGCTCAAATCTGTTTTGATCAAAAGACCTATCTGTTGGGAAAGACATGGTCTGACATGAAATAAACAAAAAATTATATAAGACAATCTATTATAAAAATTACCCGACAACGACGGGCAATTCAACTCGTCTATATATGTATACAGGCATATAGTAGTAGTAGTAGTAGTAGTAGTAGTAGCAGCAGCTGACGCAGTAGTAGTATTTGCTGTTGTTTTAGAACCAGTAGAGCGTCGGATAGGATGCAACTTCTTTATTCTCTTGATGCCGCTACTATAGTATTAACAAGTATTGGAGTTAATTTAATAGAGTGTACCTTTCCCATAAAATATGTGACACTGTGCCAATACGAGATATCATAACAACGGCCTATTTTATTTTTGTGAACCATTAGAATCTTGAGATTATCTAAAATACTATATAAGTAGTATTGAAGTTGCATTGAACAGAAACAATTTCGCTGAATGTTTTTTTATATTCTTATGTCTTCTTCTTTCAGTCGTGTGTGATTTTTCAATTTATGTTACGAATGAAACAGTTTTAGCTACGGGACAAAATGAAAGGCATTATCTATAGGTTTATTGATTCAGTACATTGGTAAAGTTTTAATAAATCTTAATACGGTGATTTGAAAACGAATATAAAAATACTTCACCTTACACTCGTTAGTTTTACGTCTACTGTTAGACTTATTTTAAAACTTTTGACTGAGCATATGATAGCTAAGGCACTAAACCACATGCGTTAGCTGATAGGTAAAAATTAATGATCAAGGTATTAAAATTCGTTGTTCTCTTCAGTAAACACATTATCTCTCTCCCGCATCTCTCTCTCTCTCTCGTCCTCTCTCTCTCTCACACACACACACATTCCCTGTCTGTCTATTTTGTCCTGCCTCATCCCCTTATCGGATATCAGCCACCCTCATTATGCCATCACATTTCTCTCAACCTAACACTCTTTGCATCTTACTCATTTTATCATATAATAACTCTACCCCCGTAGGGGGCTCATTATCGATTTATATTGAAATCCAATTAGCCTATAATTGAACTGGATGTTAGCTTAACATATATGCAAAGTATTTGAGTATGTGTGTGTGTGTGTGTGTATTTAATAAATTTTTAGATGATAAATTATATTTGCATAAACACACCGTAAATGATAAAAGTTAATATAAACATAGGTACTAACCTTAAAATAAAATGTACCCTCACCATTTGAAAATAGTTTAACACCATATACGTGATATATAATGAATCATGCTCCCATTAAATATAGAAATTAATTTAATTATAAATATATATATAATAACCTATATTATCAACAAATAAGACTAATATATATAAATAAATAAAAATTGTAATAAAAATTGAGATTCTCACAACTAAATAAGTAGAAGCTAAATAAATATATTCATTTGGATTATTGCTAATATAATTTTTTTTCTATTTATTCCTTTTCAAAAGTGAGAAGAGATAGGTGTTATAGCCAACTGTTATTAAACCGATCAAAGGAGAGTGGTAATATGACATAGTTCCTCGGAATTACAACTAAGCCTTGTCCACTGTGGTCGTAGTTTAATCTCAAGCTATTCTTAGAAAGGAATCCAAAACACATGCATGCTAACAAGCGCAAAAAACACAAAATGTTTTTGGCACTCCGTCGCTTACGACGTCGAGGGTTCAAGTTGACCCGATCTACGGAAGAGCCTGCTCGTGAAATTCACGTGCAAGTGGCGGAGGATGTTCAGCGTGACACTGTGTGACAAGGCTGACCCCTTGAATTACAGGCACAACAGAAACAGAAAGTAAAAGTAAGTTGTATTGAAAGAGTACAGCAAGGTTCACCACCATCCACTGCCGGAGCCTCGTGGAGCTCAAGGTGTTTTAGCTGAATAAACACTCACACCGCCTGGTCTGGGAATCGAAACCGCGATCCTATGACCGCGAGTCCGCTGCCCTAACCACTGGACCATTGCGCCTCCACTGCAAAAACACAAAAGTATGCTGCTATCTCAACTGTAAGCAACTCTCCATCAAATAGGATGTGAACGAATATTTGTCAATTTTAGTCCTGAAAATATTTTTTACATTTTAAATGCGTAATGCAACCGTAAGTGCAAAATATGAATGAAGTAAAGAAAATGAAACGTACGGGGGTGATATGAAATTGACTATTACATAAATTAATTGATTTTTTTTCTTTGTTCAAACTCTCCGTTTTATTTATATTATATTATATTATATTAAATTATATTATATTATATTAGATTTATATATATATATATATATATATATATATATATATATATATATATATATATATATATATATATATATATATATATATATATATATATATATATATATATATATATATATATATATATATATATATATATATATATATATATATATATATATATATATATATATATATATATATTATATACATATATATTTATATGTATTTATTTTCTCTAAGTTAATAATTAAGCCCGACAAAATAATTGATTAATAGATACCAGGGTAGCAAAGATCACAAAATGACTGTGGTGTAACTCCTGTTTGTAAGGTAGAGACTCCTTGTTATTCTGGGTCATTGAGTAAATATACAAATTTAATATATGGAGTAAAACGCATATGTTAAATGAATTTATTTATAAATATATATATATATATATATATATATATATATATATATATATATATATATATATATGTATATACACACACATATATATATATACATATATGTATATATATTAGACAGAATGCGATAACAAATCCAAGGCTGTGAGGATTTTCAAAACATTTATTATGAAATAGTCTTACAGCTGTTTCTGGAATATTATGGACATCTCTGCATTAAAGGAGGAGATAGAGAATATAGAGGAAAATAAAAGAATGAAAGTAGAAATGAGATATATAAAGATATTGTAGTGATAGTTCCATTATTCGAAGAAAATCGTGTATAGAAATGATAGAAAACTCGCCTGTGCATGGTATTTAAGTTCCAATAGCAATTCATGTTTAGTCATTGCAAAGTATGGAGCCATGGAATCAGTATTGTTGAAAGGGTTTTGTGGTGTAAATGAAATTTGAGAATTTATTGGTAGTATTTGTGGATAGATGGAGGGAGGAGATATTTGTATGATTAAAAAAAAAACAGGTTATATTTAAAACAGGAAAAGAGAATTAGATGAAGAAAGCGAGAAAAAGAAAAAAGAAAAAGAAAAGGCCCAGTGAAAAAAGTGAAGAAACGGCGAAGGAAGTAATAAAGGGAGTGGTATTTGGTGGTCAAGGTAATGTGATGGGAGGATAGAAGAGGTGTGGCGGAGGGATAGGAATGTAAGGGGTATATATATATATATATATATATATATATATATATATATATATATATATATATATATATATTATAAACATATATATTTATATGTATTTATTTTCTCTAAGTTAATAATTAACCCCGACAAAATAATTGATTAATAGATACCAGGGTAGCAAAGATCACAAAATGACTGTGGTGTAACTCCTGTTTGTAAGGTAGAAACTCCTTGTTATTCTGGGTCATTGAGTAAATATACAAATTTAATATATGGAGTAAAACGCATATGTTAAATGAATTTATATATATATATATATATATATATATATATATATATATATATATATATATATATATATATATGTATGTATATATATATATATATATATATATATATATATATATATATATGTATACACACACACATATATATATATACATATATGTATATATATTAGACAGAATGCGATAACAAATCCAAGGCTGTGAGGATTTTCAAAACATTTATTGTGAAATAGTCTTACACCTGTTTCTGGAATATTATGGACATCTCTGCATTAAAGGAGGAGATAGAGAATATAGAGGAAAATAAAAGAATGAAAGTAGAAATGAGATATATAAAGATATTGTAGTGATAGTTCCATTATTCGAAGAAAATCGTGTATAGAAATGATAGAAAACTCGCCTGTGCATGGTATTTAAGTTCCAATAGCAATTCATGTTTAGTCATTGCAAAGTATGGAGCCATGGAAACAGTATTGTTGAATGGGTTTTGTGGTGTAAATGAAATTTGAGAATTTATTGGTAGTATTTGTGGATAGATGGAGGGAGGAGATATTTGTATGATTTTTAAAAAAAACAGGTTATATTTAAAACAGGAAAAGAGAATTAGATGAAGAAAGCGAGAAAAAGAAGAAAGAAAAAGAAAAGGCCCAGTGAAAAAAGTGAAGAAACGGCGAAGGAAGTAATAAAGGGAGTGGTATTTGGTGGTCAAGGCAATGTGATGGGAGGATAGGAGAGGTGTGGCGGAGGGATAGGAATGTAAGGGGTATATATATATATATATATATATATATATATATATATATATATATATATACAAATATATATGAATGAGTGTGTATATGCGTATATATGTATACGTGAGTACCTGTATGCGTGGATACGTGTGACTGTAAATGCGTGACTGTATGTGCGTGTGCATGTATGTATACGTGCATGCGCATGCATATGCGTGCGTGAATACATCTACGGATGCGCCTGGGCATCCATGTGTATATATGCGTTGCACGTATAGGCGTATGTATATGCCTGTATACAATTGGAACTTACTCACAAGGTATTGGCATCTTATATGTATACCTTTCTGCCTAAATAATATCCCTGCATATCTCACGTCTATTTTCATTCCTCCACTTCACTCTCTATTTCATATCTTATCTAAAATTATTATTGCTTAACCACTTTCTCACACCGTCTCCGATGAAAGGATATATAAAATATCTCGGAAACAGCTGTAAGACGATCTATTTATAAATGTTCTAAAATCGTTCACAGCCTTGGATTTTTATCTCATTCTGAAAAAAAAAAATGTCTGTATATATATATATGTGTGTGTGTGTGTGTGTGTGTGTGTGTGTGTATGTGGGTGTGCGTGCGTGCGTGTGTGTGTGTGTGCGTGAGTGTGTGTGTGTGTGTGTGTGTATGCATATTTGCAAATATATATGTATTGAAGGCATGCGAACGTATGCCATTTTATTCTTTCCTCCTCTCCTATTCCTACCTGTCACTAACTTATCACATACGTCTATTTATAGTAATTTAACATCCTTGTATTCTTCTCTCCACTTCAAATTTTACTACCAAAACTACTACTCGCTTGGGTATCACCAGGACCAGATTTAGTTCAAGGGTACTGGCTAAAGAAATTCAGCAGTTTACATGGGAGGCTGTGGGGACAACTTTAGGATTACCTTAATGGAGGAAAAATACCAAATTAGATGACTAGAGGGAGGGCAATACTCATTCTGAAAGAGCAAGTTTAATACAAGTCAAAGCTAAATGGTCCGAATCTAGTGAAGGCTGTAAAAACTTGGGCGCTATCATTACATTAAATACTCCGCAGCTTTTGTAGTTTCAACAAAAACTGAATTAGTAAAGCTTGACAGAAGAACTCGGAAGAAATTCAATATCCAAGGGCAGGAGTAGCAAGATTATACCTACCTAAAATGGAAGGCGGAAGATGGTTAATATCAGTAGAAGATTGCATAGAATTAGCTAGAGTAGATATAGACTTCTTTCATCCACCTTTTGATAAATACACTCGAGGACAAAACCTCCCTCTCCACCCTCGGTTCCTTTTCAATGTACGAAAATCTGGAAAATCTGGAAAAAAAGAACTAAAACCATATCTCGCTGAATTAAATGAAATTATTTACGCAGCTGCTAAGACAATTGGAGCAAATTGTATGCCTCTGACACAGGAGCTGGAGGTACCCAACAACTGGAATACTTCAACAGAGAACCATCCATGCTCATCATCCTATAACCAAAAGAAAAAAAGAATGAAAAATAATCTAGGATAGATAATAAAGAAGTTCTGAAGGCTTTATATTATGCCACATATTTCCTCACAAAAAAATCTAATACTGAACAAACCTACCTAAACTGAGACAGGAGCAGCTAGAAGTAAGACCCTACATGGACAGAAACTGACTTGCCAACGTCAGAAGAAAAAATTATGAAAAAGGAATTACTAACTGAATTAGAGATAGATCAAATTCAACAATCAGTAAGGGATACAGGAAACAACGTTGCAGCTAAAGAAGATACTACAGAGGAAATAATTATAAACCAACCGAGAGTGTGCTGAAAATGCAATAATGATTGAAAGAGTTAACGTAACTGATAAGCAACCATAAACACTAAGGCAGATGAGTATCAAATAAATTAAGGAAGTCACACACAAATTGACCCAACATAACTACATGATCTAAAATATCAAATCATGATTGAATGGCTGAAAATTAAAGAAACCAGTATGAATGAACGCGATACTCTCCTAGAAATTTGCAATTCTAACTAAAACCTGAAACTAATTGGTAAAATCAACCTTGCACTTAAGGATAGAATTTCAGCTAATGATGTTGATATTACAGATCTCAACCACATGTACTATGCATCCGCGAAAATATCAACGATTCTATGTGGTGAAAAGATTAGAAAACGACAACATTCCCACAAAATGCCTTCTTGGCAAGAGCGTATTCAACACCAAATTCAGCTACTTAGGTAAGACATAGAGTGTTTAAAAAACCTTAAGTTTGACAAGAGTATCAAGACCTACAAAAACCCGAAAATTAAAGAAAAAATATAATATGAAAACCATACTTGACATCGATACCACCATAGAAATTATCAAGCAAATGGTATGTGGTAAAGGTATGAAAATAGTGTTAGATTCTTGAAGGACAGCAATATGTTCTAATATAAAACAAAGAAGAATTTAGAGGAAGATAGTGAACATACCATTTTCACTAAAGACTGTCCCACCAAAAGAAGTGCAGGAATTTTGGAATAAAATTTGGACAGAAGAAAACACACACAATGAAAAGGCTTCTTACATTGATAGAATATCTACAGGCTTAGTCTCCTTAGAAGTGCAAAAGTGGGAGAGTGTCAAAGTAGAGAGTGTAATATCTGCTCTCAGAAGGTCAAGCAAATCGAAGGGGAGGGGAGGAGGGGAAGGGAGGAGGGGAGAGGAGGGGGAGGCGGGGATGGATGAGGAAGAGGGGAGGGGAGGAGGGAGGAGGGGGAGTGGATGTGGATGGGGGCGGGGAGGCGGGAGGGAGGAGGAGGAGGGCGGAGGAGGGAGGAGGAGGGAGGAGGTGAGGGGGAGGGAGGAGGCAGAAGGGGACTAGGGGTGATAACGACGAGGACGACAACTATGATGGTGTGCAAACGAAAATGAAATAAGAATCCTCAGATAGATGTTTAGCCTTGTAATCCATTTACCAGACAAACTTGCATGTTAAATTTTATTTCATGCAAGATGCAAGCGAAGCTGTTCATTGTGCTTGTGTGTATCCTGGACGGAGTGCACATTTCAATGGTTGCATGTGAATCCTGTAATCTGTAAATGAAACTCTACGCATTGCGTTGTCGTAATTAGCTGCAACATAATTTATCATTGTTATTTTACAAAACACTCAAGAATTCATGATATCAACAACAAAATTCGCACCGTAGTTTTCTACGAAATTCAAGGGTTATTCATCTTTAAAGATTTCTTTTGAATGGAATATTATGCAATGTAGTCATGCACATCTTTAATAACTTGGAGGTATTCTGATGGTGTCGCTATGCTAAACAAAGTTCGTTATTAAGATTATATTTCGTTTTATGGAAACATTGCATATTTAATTTTCGGTATGCAGCAATCCTTTTTGACAATTATACGTTTAGGATTTCGATATTCTACGAGGATTGTTTTCGAACCATCTAATTTGCAGCCAGGAAAATAGCTGTAAGTTGTATGGCATCCTATGCTATATACTATTGTTAAGCATATTAATTATAGTTTCATATTTAAATATGTGGGTAATATTTAGCAATAGCACGAGCACCCCATTCTGTGTTGGTTGGTGTTTGACATGCTAAAGACAACTGGTTGAGGCATCACTCAACTTTTGTTAGAGCATCTCTCTAGGAGAAGGATACTCTGATATAAAATGAGATATACAGAGAATGACATTGAACATTTTACGGATCTCTTTTTCTTGCGCTTGAGATCATTGCACTCCTACATTCTTTGGCCTGCGACCCATACTGGCACTACATATCTTGCACTGGTTTGTCTCTGGATCATATCTATATTGTGGAGAGTTCCTTTGAGGTGTCGCACAAACCGTATTGGACCTAAAATTTCGCACAGACATTGCTGACTATACTGCATAAGTATTGATGCTTGATAACTTTAAACCAATTCTTTATTTTTTTATTTTTTTATATACTCGAAAATTCTGCATCGATGGGAAGGTGGTAAAACCTGCAGACAAGACGTGTTCGGAACATTTAGCCAGCAATCTACACATAGGTGGCCCATTTCCAAGGCAGCTATGGAATTCGGTTGATGCGTGGATGCCTAAGCATCTGCATTTAAGAACACTGCTCGGCCGGAGATCGGGGAGGCTCAAGAAAAGGTGACCTAAACATTACCAGCATTTTTCTATTTGGTCAGTTTAGCTTCACCCACAGATACGGAAAATACACCGGAACCTGATTATTCAAGTTCTTTGTACCGATAATTAAATCATTTCCTGATGGGATGGGGGTTCGTGTCAATGTCAGTGGTTGATATGGCGGATACAGCTTTCTAGAGAATGGTGTGAAACCAAAGAATTATTTGAGAGAGGAAAGTTTTGTATAACTAGAGTAAATCGTTTGTGGTTTAGAAAGCTGCACATATTCTTCAGTTATTTCTAGAAAGTCCGGAACAAGACGATGTAGCATTAGTACTGCAAATCACATTACGGCTCTCTATAAACAGAAACATGTAGGATCTATCAATGACAAACAAGTAGCTTATCACAATTCAGAGTCTCTTTCCGCGATGAACGTATTCGTTTCGAAATGAATGAAATGCATTAAGCTTCGCTGACATACTCACATTTGATATCTAGTTTCAAATAAGTTTGGAATAGCTAGGTTAATTTCTAAATATGGGACATGATTCAACATATTTTAGAGGATATTTATTTGCTGGTCTTTTATGCAATACATTCTTTACTCTCTGCTGAAGAGTTAATTTCATTTTCAGATAGTTCAGTATTTTGTGAGAATATCTTGCGAAAATTTTAAAACTTGCTTGGGGAAAACTGATACCAGAAGAAACCCATAACATGCACATCTATTGATTCGTAGCATCATACATGCTGCTATATTTAATGCAATATAGTATCATGTACAAAGACATCCACTCTCTGAAGAAATTTCAGCAGTGATGCAATTCCTCTTTTGTGATATTGAGTTGGTCAAGGTTAATTATTGTAAAATATTTAGTTGATGAATGACGCAAAGTCTTTTTACCATCAACACTATCAAGCAGATGAGAAGGGATTCTCCAAGTGTGTCTTGGGAAACTGCACTGTATGTTTAAAACACACTCTCTCCCTGACAAACAAGTGTTCACATACATGTGCGTGAGCACACGCGCACATCAACTATATAAGTCAGAAGTAACTCGATTTCAGCCATCATCGTGATTACACCAGGTGAAACTGGAGTAAGCCGTTAAAGTTTTAATGTAATGAGCGCGCGTGAACGGCACACACATACAGACACACACACATATACATCTGTATCGTGTAACGTGCCAGTTGGTAATTCCTGTGCTCTTTCTATAATCACTATTTTCTTAGAACTTCTTTGTTATGCGCAGCTGATTTTATATGGAGGAGTATTTAAATGCTTAATAGAAAGGGTTTACATTTTTTGAAAAAGTAACTATTTTCTCCAATAATATTTAGGACCTCTGATACAAGAAATCATACTCGACAACTGAAATATAGTCTTATATCGCGTCTATTAAATAAAAACCAAACTGAGTCATGAATGTTGTTGTGGATGTTTTAGGTTGAAGCTGATTTCCATTCACCCCTTCCCCATCTCGAAAACCTAAGCTCAGTCACTGTAAACATCGCATTTCTCATTTCGCAAGCTTGATGTACAGCCTGGACTGCAATCTTAGTCGTCAAATTATTCCGCCCACAAGTTTAATATAATCGATTGGTTCTTGTCTGACATGAGCTTACATCCATATGTGCAAGTATTGAGGCTGACTTTCCAGTGTTTGAAGAAATTCAGTTATCCTCTAATTTGTTATGGAAACCTAACACATATAATTTTTATAGATGCTGTTCCAATCTCGTTTATTTAGCGAATTAATATTGCGGTAATATGTAGTCCCCCACGTTTAAGATTCTCAGAAAAATCACTTATATTTTCAGATGACTACAGCGAACAAATAAAAAGACCCAATATGTGGAATCACTCAACCGTCCTGCAATCATAGCGGTATTTCATAATTAAAGAGTTCTCATATACAAACATTCACAAACACTTGCAGGCAATCATATATAATAACGCATTTGTATCTTTCTAAGCTTGTATGTCTACGTGCCCCAGGTAAACTCAAACAATCACGCACATATGTATATGCATAGGTATATACATATATGTACATATGTGAGTGATTATCTCTGTGTGTGTAGGTTGCAAACAAGTTTTCCCATACGTGTGCGTGAGCACACGCGCACATCATCAATATAAGTCAGAAGTAACTTGATTTCAGTTATACTTAAGGCAATAAATCATTTACATTGAAGTGAATGAACTAGTTGTTGGGGGATGATATTTCAAAAACTACATCTAATGCATAGGTGTGTATCTTGGTTATTTTGTCAGCTCTTACACCTGACTGGTCTCAGCGAATTGCGTAAATTAATGCATTAATGCATTAAATCTACACAGACACAAACATCTACACACATACATGTATGTACGCACTCCGTTGGATACGACTAAAACGAGGGTTCCAGTTGATCCGTTCAATGGAAAAACCTGCTTGTGAAATTAACGTGCAAGTGGCTGACCACTCCACAGACACGTGTACCCTTAACATGTTTCTGAGTGAGATTCAGCGTGACACAGAATTTGACAAGGTCCAGCCATTTGAAATAGAGGTACTGCTCAATTTTGACAGCTGAGTGGACTGGATCAAGATGATATAAAGTTTATTGCTCAAGGACACAACAGATCGCAGGAAATTGAACTCACGACCCTAACATCGTGAGTCGAATACCCTAAACAATGAACACCGTGCCTTCACACACACACACACACACACACACACACACACGCAGACGCACACATACATATTTTCATAATATATATATAATACATATATATATTTATATATTATATATTACACACACACACACACACACATATATGCTTTATCTAAAAGCAGCAGAAATATCACAAAAACTATTACTGAGATTTCTGCTGCTTTTAAATAAAGCAGCTTACTCTACCTCTGGTATTTGAATACTCTTTTTCCACGTTGTTTCACAATTATGTGCTTACTCCGGTATATATATATATATATATATATATATATATATATATATATATATATATATATATATATATATATATATATATATATATGTGTGTGTGTGTGTGTGTGTGTGTGTGTGTGTGTGTGTGTGTGTGTGTGTGTGTGTGTATTTATATAGAGGGCATTATTGCAGAAAAATAATAACGCCACACAGTGGACTTCTCAAAATAACCACATTTAGTACCTAATGCGAGGAAAAACAACCAACAGAAGACGACCAACTTTTGAGAAGTCCACTGTGTGGCGTTATTATTTTTCTGTAATAATGCCCTTTATATAAATATAAACGAATAATTATATTCTTGGGAATAGAAATTTCCCTTATGAATTTTTTTACACACTGGCTTCTTGATAAAATTCTTGTAAAAGAGTTTTATCCCTTTTTGAATTTATTTATCATATATATATATATATATGTATGTATGTATGCATGTATAAAGTACTAATCAGCGCTAAGCAATTAAGAACGCTAGCAGATTTCAACGTGGCAGATTGGGCAGGTGTTTCAAAGAATTAAGATGTGCTGAAGAAGGTAAGACTTTTGTATCAAACCAGAAACAGGTCCACATATCTACTTGTACCATTAAATATATAGCTTTATGCTATGTAGGGATGTGAGAGATTGTTTCGTTCCGTTTGCTCGTATACTGTGGAATCTGTTATTTTCACTGTAAATTTTATGGTCATCGAAATTAGGGTTTTAACTCTCATTTCTAGCGTGTAGATACTTTAATGTGTCCTTATGATTAATATATATATACATACATACACGTACACACACACACACACACACACACACACACACACACACACACACACACACACATACACACACGCACACACACACATATATATATATATATATATATATATATATATATATATATATATATATATATATATATATATATATCAGTCACAACATGGGTCTGGTATTCACGTTTTTTATCATTGTATGAAATAAAACAGTTACAATATGGTATGGTTTTCATATGTTCAATTATTGTATTAAAAAAAAAAAAAAGAATTTACAATGTTGAAGTGTGTTAAACATGAAGAAAATATTTAATAATGTTCATAAAATTCAATTAGTGCTTTCATACGTTCGTAGTAATCAGATTTCAAAATGTATTGACTGACAGTAGAGTTCAGTTTTTGACAACTGTAATTAAATAACTGATTTCTTCATTTTTATACCATTTAGAAGGCTCCATGAAGCTGAATTTTTCGAATACGGTTTTGACCAGTCATCATGCAGTTTAAACGTCACTATTTGTTGAGCTCACCGATATTACTAGCACAGATGCCGCCTTTAATTTAACGAATTAGCTTGCTGTTTATATGTAATGGTTTTATGAATGAGCAAACTTAGTGGGTTTCGATCGTTTTTATTTCAATCGGTGGGATTCTTCTGTAATTTGTTTATATTCATAGGTTTAAGATAACTTTTAATCCATATTAACAGGTTGTTATATTATTTTTGCTATTTCCGTTCAGAACAGGTTTGAAAAATTTAATGAATATTTCTTCCAACCTTACTCGTGTCACGTAGTTTGTGGAAAGGAAAAATTACAAACATTTTCTGACTACATGTTTCTACATGTTCGCTCAATGGAATCAAGCGAACATTTGTGTCCCGGAATTATTGTCTGTGAACATGTTAGCCTTCCGATAATGAATTCTCTGTCTTGCCAATGTACAGTTCCTTTCAATTAGGACATTTGATGCAGAAGATCAAATATCTGCTTGTGCAGTTCATATCTGCATTTGTTAATATCTTTCCAATTTTGTTCTAATGGATCTATCAGTACGCCTGTATTGACACATTCCACATCCGTTATCATTCCACTAGGATACTCTGAATGTTTTATCTGTTTGTTCATGCTGAATTTTGACTCTGTTGATAGTCTCTTTATGTTATATGGTTACCATTTGCTTAAGATAAGTGTTTGATAATCCGTATGTGTGTATAATCCGAGTTCCTATGTGTGTATAAGCAATCTATCCCTGTCCATCTGATTATAAGTTCCTCTACGAATTTAGTTTTTATGTCAACTATTATTTGTCTATATTTCCAAGTGTTTGCAACTCGTATTGAAAAATGATGTTAGTAATTGAAAATTGTAGCAAGGTATCATTCCCTAACCAGAGAGGCATATTACAACATGATACCTAAAACTCAGGATCTTTAGCAAGACATAACTTTCTGTATGAAACCCAGACTGCAAAATTGATGCAACGCAATATGCTGAACGGAATTGCACCTATAAGGGACGGTAGCAGTACTGATCGAAACGACTGTTGTACAAAATTAATATTAATATCAAATCCACGTTACCGTTACTTAAGAAATTATTATTATCATCTCAACTAACACTGCGGAATCCCTGAAGTAAATCCAACGGAAATATACCTCGACTGCAGATAAGCTCACTACCTCCATCAAATTGATATTACCTGTCAGATGGCGGAATGATCGCAGAGCAACGTGAAATGGTGTGCTTTGCTCAAGAACACAATGCAACGGCCGGTCTTGGGATTGAACCCGCAATCTTCCAATCGTGAGTGAACACCATAACCACTAAGCAATGTATATATATATATATATATATATATATATATATATATATATATGCATACGGTATTTAAATATATATATATATATATGTGTGTGTGTGTGTGTGTGTGTGTGTGTGTGTGTGTGTGTGTGTGTGTGTGTGTGTGTGTGTGTGTGTGTGTGTGTGTGTGTGCGCGGTATATATATATGGTATTTAACCATGAGCTGCTACTGGTAGTTTCATGTTATGGAATGACAATAAATTGGCAGATTAATACATCCTACCTTCTGCCCCGAAGCAACTCTTCAGGCTCAAATATACATGGATGGGAGTTTTTGGAAAACACGGTGCTGGTGTGCATTGTATTTGAGGCTCAGTTATCGTTTGGGAACACAAGGCACGATATATAAATCGGTTAAATTATTTTCTTTGCACAGCATGAAAGTACTGGTAGCTTATATTAAAATACTGCGTATATTAAATGATAATTATCTCTCACTGGATGAAATAGTTTGTGTTGTTGATCTTACCTATAACGGAACAGTAAATTATATATTCCGATGTATATATACATACATGGACGTATCTTGTTGAAGATATCTCTTAATACAAATCAAGCATGGTCTATGACAGATTTAGTTAAAGACACTCTTTTTTTTTACTATCCTGTAAATTTTCAATGTGTAATATATCCATGTGTAATATATCCAGATTATATTTATTTCATACCATTGAATATATTTTTCGTAAAATAATTTTTGATGTTACTTTATAAATATTTCCATGTCATTCTCAATGATCAATCGGACACGCAGAGATCTTCTTTAATACATCGTGTTGGTTTAACTATCCTTAATACGTGGTATGGGAATCTTATATAAAGGGAAGATGTCTGAATAGACAGCATAGCTGTCACCGTGCTCTCACACATTTCAAGCCGCTCCTAGGGAGAATTGCAAAATTTGTCTTCGCCATTGTTAATTCTATCACATTTACACTAATATGATTTCAAAGTAAATGAATTTACAATGGTTTTAAAGGTCACTGGGTGTTATGGTAAGCTGAGCATGTTAATAATAATACTACTGTCATTATGTGTCTTATCTTTACCCATTTTGTTTTATATTGTAAGTTGGAAAGTAAACCCGTTTCTCTGAATTTCAGCAGTTGATAATTCTCACTCTTCAATGTTCACATATGCTAAATGTTTCTATTTGCCAATAAACTTTGAAAATCAGGAGATAACAAGATTCAGCCAGAACTCAATAACTACAAAACAAATAGTAAGGTTTGTGACTGGTTTGCATTTTTCTGAATGAAAAAATAAATAATAAATAAAGTAAAAGTCTTTCGCGTAGTAATATAACAATTCAGGAGTAAATAACTAAAATATAAAAGAACTGCTTCGTTGGCGTTATTTATATACCTTATTTATAGAGATCTAGTGAATAAAGAAATGAATGAAGTCACAATTGGTTTTGCATCGTTGAATATATTACTTCACTAATGTAGTTCTTTAAAATGTTACCGGACAGTATTGTAAAGGCAGTTGAATTAATTTAGTTACGCTGGAAGACTTACGTAAATATTTCATTATTAATAATGTTAGCTTTCTTTCTAACAGTCTTTCCTGTGTAATCGTCACATTGTGTATATATTTTTGTGAATATATTTGTTTGTTGGTGTTCGTGTTCCGTCGTGTGCTGTTCATGTTTTCTTATTTCTGAGATGTTATTTACTTTTTACTTAAAACGTGTAAGTTCACGAATGATGTAGAAGACATAATGTTAATTTGTTACAAATAAATTGAACAGAAACGGACGATGTCAAACTGGAAAATTGACAGAGTTGCTTCAGTGAATATTGAACAAAAACTTTACATCAGCTAAGTGGATCAAGGCAGCTGATGAATTTCTATTATTATAAAACTAAATTGCCAAAACCACAGTAAATGATATACAACAAAATATACAAAATTCGACATAGTTAATTAAATTAAATGAGTGCAAAACTTTAATTTCTGTTTTGAAATATACAGTGGTCTACCTGTTTTATATCATGTGATATTTATGGTAATGTTAATTAATATTCGGGTGAGAGATACATTAGTAAAACAGTAGATCGTATATTTAAATATCAAACATTTTCTGCTGTTTCATTCTTCACACTCTATAGCAACGGTGTTGTTCTTGATTTTCATCCTTGTGGTTACATTAATTAATGACCAGTAATATATTGAGGCCGATGCAGTTGTTGACAATTATTCTCTATTAATATTATCCTAATCAAGGGAAATCGATAGTAATTCATTTCCTTCCCTGATGAAAGCTCAGAGTTCTACAATTTCATTCCACATTTCTACGAAATATATATGTGCACGAAATGCATCACTAATTATCTGTAATATGTGTTAAGTGCCGTTGCGTTAGTAGCATGTATGAAGTAAGCTGAGACTTGTAATTGAAATATCCTCGGGCGAAAATTATTTCAATTTCACTTACACCGTCAATGCCCTTAGGAAAGGCTTTTAACGCAAAACTTCCAAGTTACTCAATAAAATTAATTTTTCTATGTTTACTGAAGAATACACTAATATTTGCATATAATATGCTGCAAGCCTCCAGCGAACAAATCAAGAAAGTAATATAATAGCAAAGATACGAATGTCACTCAACATTATTTCTCTTTATAAATTCATTGTCTTGTGATGTGCGAAGCATAAATGATAATTCACTGAACTGGGAATGTTTTTCCTCAGACAAAAATCAAATATTTTATTAGCTTTGAAACTCAGTATATCCACATCATACATTCATGCAAAACACCTGCCTCACTTATTTTGTCAAACTCCAGGTGTCAGTTTCTATAGATCTTATACAACGCGTTTTATAATCTCATTAGATCAAATCCGCATCGGTATGGAATTCTCATCCTATTCTCGTCCCTAACACGCATGTACGAGTTGAAACAGAACTGTGATGTTATTATCTCACCAAGTCACTCTTATATTGCTTTTTCATGGTCTATAACTGAACAATAATACCGTTTATCACAATAAATATTAGTGAAACATTTTCAGATATATTTTGTTTTAATCCACTATTACACTTTTTGTTTCGCCCCAGATCAAAATAGTTTTGGGTCAATTTATCACACAGCACGCTTCTCTGAGAAGGATTATTTTTTACTGCTAAAACTATGAGGTATTTGCTCTCTGCAATGATAGTACACAGAGCAACTATACAAATGGTCATAAAATGATATACGTATTCCCGTAGCTAAAGAATATCATATAACCGAGTATTTAAATGCTTAACAAAATACTATTACTACAAAATTCATAGTTGAGTTATTTATTTCATGTAAGTAATAAAACTTGTGTATGAACAAAGAAATATGCTGTTATGAATGCTTTCAGATATAATAGAAGACATCATTGCTTATAAATCGACATTCACGCTATGAACTATAAGCGAATAATGATTTCGCATGTTAGTTTGCCTAAATCCATAAATATAGACACTCAAGATTTTTATTTGATTCAGTTGGTAATTTATCTCATACATAAAAGAAATTAATTTGAACCTTGAGGTGGGATTCCTCATGGATTTATCCGTGAAAAGAAATAATTCTTAACTGATGAAAATAAGTAGGTTGCAATAACCACAGTGAAACATAATCACCGATGGCAGTGGCAAGTATAGTAGCGTTTATAGCTGGTGAACTATTTCACCCGAATCGCCATGATAAGCACAACTCATCGGTTACAGACGAATACAAATCTAAACATAATCGTCAACATTTGATTTATCTTACCACTTGAACAAGTCAACAAGTCACAGCTAAAATAACTTGATGGTTGCAAACAGTGAAATGTATTGTTTGTCTGTTATGCAATGTAACATAATGTGCATCAATTTAAACCTTTTTTGTGCATTACATTTGTTGAATGTGTGACTTTCTTTCCTTCCAACCACCTTTCATTCATGCAAATCTGTTTATTTTTCTGAATTTGTGCATAAAAGTAATTTACATGAGTAGAAGGCAAAAGAAGTATGTAATCCATATTCTAAGATGTACTTCACTGTCGATCCATCAGAATCAGCTAGTAATGAGCTAAAAATTATAATTTTAGCCATCCTTGCAATTCTACACACGAAAAATCCTTATCCCGAATTTCAGAAGTGAATTGCTCGCAGCTACATGGCAGCTTTACATGCAAGAAAGCTCTAAATGCTTAGAGTATTTCACATAAACTGAGCGACGGTTAGCCATGAACGCAACAAACCATTATGCAGACAAAAAAAAAACCCCTCGTATATCGCACAGCCTTCACGACTTCTGATCTTCAAAACTGAAGTCTATAATCTCATGACCCAAATAATCTTCAACGCATTTTGCTACTTTTCAACAACGATAGTCCCACAAGCAGAACGCACGAAGAAAACATCAACTTCACTAATTGCTTTTATTTAAAATCGGTTCTATATCATAACCACTTGGTAAATCACTACCAATCATAATATTTCAATGACAGCTGGCTTCCAAGTTCAATACACACACGCTGGTTTCAAAAGGCGTCCCGGCTGATTCAAATCTACAAGTCTACCATCCTGGACATTCTCCTTACCAATACACTCTGACAGACTGCGTTATACTCAACCCCACGTTGTTCTAACTCAAGTACATTTCTAATACATTTCTGGAAAAACAAACATCCTCTGACACAGTCAACTATCACCAAATTGAGCTACTTTCAGCACCTGGAATTCAATGGAGATAATGACAAACGATAATATTTATGAACGCCTTAAGTTCTCTGCTTTTTCTTCTCTCTCTTGAATGGCCGTTATTTCCGTTTCTGTCGAGCCAATTGTCTAGCAGTCCACCTTCCTATGCTATCCTCTAGAAGCGTCTCACGCCGACAAAATTCGGTGAAATCAGTATTATTACCTTAGAAATCACTGAAGCTATCGACTATATGTGCTATGTATATCTCCAGCCGGAACGCTCCGCCTACCTACTCCATTCATGAATGATGTATAGGATAGATAGCTTTCTATCAGTAGGATTGTTGTGAAACCAGTCAGACGTCTTACCACTCCACTTTCTGTCAACACCCGAGTTTAGGTTTCTCCACATCAGTCTTCCTGCTTCGTTTTTGCATCTAAGCTACAAGATTCTTTAAATGAGCAATCGATTAGAAAGTTGGATATTTAATTAATCGACTAATAATAAAGGAGTGAAATTGAACCAGTGCCTGTGTTAATATTGACATAATGATTCTCCCTACACACAACAAAATCTTTGTGCTGTTTATAAGTAGCTTATTTGAGTCACTTATAAAAATATCCCGACTTACTCAGATGATATGATCATTTATTCTTTCCTAATCTTGCTCAGACACGCACCGAACTGGAACAGTTTACACGAGCGGAGTCAATGGAAACATCCTCCATAAATTTCATGCTTGTTTCGTCTCTCACTAGAAGAAAACAAAATGAAAAGATCGACCTCTAATCATCTCAATAAACATAATTCTACTCGCACCACACACACAGGCACATTCATACACAGATACATGCTCACATAAACAAGACACGAGAAGTCTCAACTAGAGATTGCTCTCCGCGTAAGGCATCACTATCACTGAAATTGTTTCATACGAAAATATATCCATAACACCGAGCGTGGAATTGAAATGTCTTGCCTTTCATTTCAGTGCCAGAAAATATTCCATTCCCCTACAATTGTGTGTAATCCATAACACGCAAGTACAATGAGTCACACATTCAACGCTGGGACTGTTTACAACTATACAGATAGAAATATACTGGGCCGCATTCAGCGAAAGGTCACTTGGCTAAGTGACATGAAACAACTCCCATATGTGAAATGTCTCTGACCCACCCCATACTGTCTTCTCTGTAGCACTTTTTACTGTTATTGTGTTGGCATGTGTTACCCAGATTTGGCAAGCATTGTCCTTCATTATATGTGAACAAACCCTAGGCTCCGCAGTAATACACAGTCCTACCTCTTTAGAACATCACTCCAATGAAATCTTGTAATTGCTCATATCTTTCCTATAAATATGGAATCTCACCATTCTACATAGGACATGATTGATAGCAAACGAGCTCTGATCTCGTTTGCTTCTCAAATCTGGATACTCACTGTTCTTATAGACCAGAAAATAAAGAAATAAAGTGTTCTACAGCCATGATATTTTCAGAATATTAAGACAATCATTTTACACAAAGTGTGCAATGTATCTGTTGAGAATATTCAGTTTCATCACTGAACGTACAGACGATTAATTGGTATAGATGCCGGAATATAAGTTAAAACTTTTTGTGTGAAGACCACTATATCGATGACCAATTAAACTAACTTAAAATTGTTTTCCAGTTTATGCATCTAATTGTCTCTAAAAGCGGATATATTACACAACTCAGTTATATGGCTGCATGTAACGACAAGTTCAATTATTTCTGTTATTTTATTGAATAACATTTTGTATCTTGTATATCATGTCTACTACATGCACCTAACACATGAATTTATATCATAGCAAAATCTTTAGCTTAAAGAAAACTAAACACTTCTTTTGCAACATCTGATAAAGCGTTACGCAATGTTAACATCTAATAATTTAGAAGTCCATTAAAACTTTGCCAGCAACTATTATTTTATTATTCATAAAGCCCGAAGGTAATTAGTGACAGAATTTGTTGAGTGATAGACAAAATACCTAGTTAAGATATATTAAATTCTCATTTAAATTTCGGACATTGCATCAATGCTTCACTGTCTCCAAGCTCTAATTAATCCTTGTAAATATTCCATAAATTTTCGAGTTGAACAAATAGCAGAAATCAGAATTGTTAAATTTTTATTCCAAACATTAAAAACTCTATAGTAATTGTTTCAAATTACATTTCTTTATATGACGTTTTGGTGTTGGGTATCTAAATATATATTTATTAATGATATAGGAAGAAATATATAATATGCATATATATAGGCCTTGCAGAATAGGTAGTCACAAACTATTTGTTTATTTGTTCATTTTCCACATTGGCGGAAAACAATTGTATAAGTGTGCTCTTCAAATATAAGATCAGGTGATTTTTTTTCACGAAGTTCTGGAAGTTTAGTGCAAATAAGATGATGGAAAGAGGACTTGAAACCGTAGGAGAATTTGGAAAAACAATATATCTTGCAATTTCAGAAACGGAGATTCCATTCTATTAATTATAAGAAAGGCAAACAGAAAAAAAAATCAATAATTTATGAATCAGTATTATGGGGTCAGATATCTTCATTAAATTGAGGTGAGTAAAGTTGCCCTTGTAGTTACCTATTTTATTTTTTTCTTTGCTGAAACACTAGGCTATAATTTAATGATCAATTAGGTGCTATTTCGAAAATATCAAAAAGTCAAGTTGACATTCTCACGTTACTTTTATTTTCAGAGACAAAAGTAAAACTGTATTTACTGTAAACGATGATCAAACGAGTGTTACTATCTAAATAGTCAATGTTGTAGAAAATGGCATAAATGACTCCGTCGTTATCACAAATGTATCGGGTTGTTACAGTCCTATGTAGTTCGTATCCAATAAAGTATATTTACGTAATGGGTGGCAATCTCAGGGTTACAGTCAGTGTTGTAACGTAATATACACAGTGCTTTGACTTCTCAAACGTTTACCAGCACGTAATCTTCACATGAAAATGTCAAGTAGTTCTTAATGTATTATAGAATATAATAAGAACTTGCGAATATATCTCTCCATACTAATGAGTTTGGCAAGACATTTTGTCTTCATTTTGGTAAGTATAACAAGATACATGTCGACGCCAATATTCATTCTCTTACTAATGAATCCCACAAACCAGACTGGCAAGTTCAAAATAATTCCTTTTGAAATGACGATACAGTGAAACCAAAACGATACCTATTATACGTCTGAGCATCACAAGAGACAATGGCGTAGCTAATCATTTTTCAAAATCTATTGAGCATTGTCACAGAGGAAAGAAATATTTATTAAGGAATCGATTCTACGTTGAACATATTACAGACACATTTCACCAATGTATCTAAGCCTGTTTAGGTTCGCTAAAACAAACATCCCTATCATTTCGGAGAAAGTTAGACTAAAACAGTTTAATTTAATTGTAAAAAGTTATAGCCAATTTTGTTGGATAGCAATTTAACAGATTTGAAATGAGTGACAGGAAAAATAATTTGATAGATGAGCGTGAATGTCAGGACTGGCAAAACCATAGCATTGGTTTTTTGGGCAACAACATCTTTGCACACCCACACAGAACATGCACTCACATACACAAACACAGCCACAGCCACACGTATACGTATGTGTGAGTGTGCGTGCGTGAGCGTGCGTGTATATGTGTGTGCATATGTACAGTGAGGGAAAGGTAATGATGCAAATAAACAAAACTGTTTGGGTTAGATATATAAAATACACCCCCCCCCCCCACACACACACACATATATATATATATATATATATATATATATATATATATATATATATACATGTAAATAGATAGAGGGAGGCAAAGACTGAAAACATTCAGACGATGAACATTCGTGTGTAAATATATAGTTATTTATATATTAACGTGAAGATTTACGAGGAATACAAAGACATAGAAATCTAAGAGGAGATAGTATGGTATTACAGGTCCGACTGTTGTTTCTGTGGGGTCGGAATTACGTAAAAATGTTGGTAGATGGAGTTCGTAAAATGTCAAGAATAAACAAGCAGTAGTGGATGCATATAAGCAATAAGGTATATCCCGCCAACGTCTTCAAAGTGGAGAGATTTGTATCACAAATAAAACAGTTGAGTGCACAGCAAAATACATAATATGTTTCTATAATATAATTTATATACTCCAGGTAAGCAAAATGGAATTATTCACAATATTAATACTTCATACAGGAGAATCCACTACTAATCAATTTTCAAAACTTGAGCAAACTCTAAAGAAGTTGAAATTCATTCTCCTCCACACAAACACACACATACAAGCACAGTCGCAAGCATATAGGTACACACAACATATGCATAATTCAATTTATAATTTCATATACTTCAGCTAAAACCGATCAAACATGACATAGACACATCAAAATGCGTACAGAAAAAGAGATCTTCACACACGCATACACATTCAGATAATTATAAATCATAAAATTATAAGCGTTCATTGGAAGATGCATGGTTGGCTTCGGTCTATTGCTCAAAATATGATCTACTTCACTTACATTGACCAAATAAAAATTCCAAATAATTGAGCTTTAAACAATTAACTACGACATAGTAACACATGAATTAATCAGTATATAAAAAGCAGATGGTCACACACCCAAATACTCGTATATTATAAATGAAACAATATACTCTCAATAATACGTAAATCTATCATTCTATGAACTTCACAAAAATCCCTCAGACAAGAAGCATGCACACTAAACATCACTTATAGCATAATTTCTTTAAATAGTTGCTCAGATGAACCCACTCACATTCAGACATCTCTAAAAAATTCCTTAACATTATGTGTTGTCTTCACAAAACAATACTATTTAGAAACAAAATATCGTTAACTAATCTATATTGCCTAAAACTTCTTTTAAACCCGAACGAAACAAAATTCATTAAAAGGAGAGCTTTATCTAGTTTAGCAATTAAATCAATAATGAGTAAGCAAAATAACAGCATGCAGCCTCATCAAAACAAAACCAAAGAAGCAACAGGTAGCAAAGAGCCCAACGCAAACCAATGAACAAACGAGGTAATTAGATCACAGATGCTGTAACAAGTATACGTAATCAGATCTGAGATCTAATAAGTTTTCTACCAACGATTTGTAGTAGTGTAAAATTTGTGCTGCAAAATAATTCGAATTTAAAAAGCTGTGTATGTGTGTATGGCTATATCTTCATGTGGGTCATTTTGTACGTATACATGCGTGTTGTGTGTGTGTGCGTGTTTTTTGTGTATATATGTGTGTGCACGCGCGCGTCTGCGTGTGTGCGCGTGCTCTGTGTTTGTGTAGACTCATTTATTTCACTTAAAATTTTCCAATCTGAAACTGTAGAATTGAATCTTTATCAATGTTTTTTTGGTTGGCGTTCAGTTAAGAAAGAGAAAACAACGGTTCTTTTTCACGTAGTGAAAACAATATAGAGGAAACAGCATTAAAATCATGAAATCACTAGTCCAACTGATTAATAGCATTTAGCTTTTTTGTATCTCCTACTTGGATTCGTATTAGTGTTGTTATTTAGTATAATTATCAGTGATGCACATTTCATTGAATCGAATATAGTCATCCCCTCAAGGAATTTCTGGTTTTAGGCTAAAGCAAGAATGATAAAATATCTCTCATCAATCTACTATTGTAATACTTAAAACATTAAGTGCATTCTCCAGAATGGATAATGAAATTACTAATTAATTAAGGAAAAGTGATGGAAGCAGACGGATCGATTCTAATTTGAATTGTATGGGGATGTATTACGACAGAATAACAAGATTTCCATACATTAATTGAAAGGTAGTAGAGACTGTTTCCTTTGTAGACGGGTCTGAATTTATGTCTTTCTATAGATATCGATAGCTAATAAAATATTTTCCATGTATTTCTTTCGGAGATCTGTAGAGAAAATATATCCATTTGCACCGATGTTCTCTGACGTGAATCAGTGACGTAACGAAATTCACATACCATTAACATGTAATAGAAACCAGATTGAGAATTAACATGATTTTTACACAATACAATTCTTCTTAAATTTTATTTTGATTTATGTTTTGCTTGATATTAGGTATCAGATGTAAGCTTTTATCATAAAAAGCTCAAAACTTCGTTTTGCGTCTACGACTTTATCGCAGATGAGATTGTTCTCCATTTGTTGAAAATCAGAAGAGCAATTAGTAGCCAATTACTATAACACATAAGTGGTTTTCCCTTATTATTTGGTGTTCTATGTCCCAAACTTCATTCATTTTTCCTAAATTGTTTTATTACCATACTTTCAAGATCATGCATATTAACCTTTATTTAATTTTTGGCGGTTATTTTTTTAATATCTAATAATTGACTTTTGTGTGTATGACTTCGATCGTTAGGAATACATCATTGTTTTCATTTAACCTCCTCCTGGCATACGTGTCACAGTTAGTCAATAGCATTTCATTTACATTGTTTTCTCTCACCCAGTGAATTTTAGATTTATATATTTCAATATCACTATTTCCTTTCTCCCCCATACTCTCTTTCAAACATGTGATTACAGTGCAAGACTATTTCACTACAAATTTTGTACTTGATTAGTCCATGCAATAAAAGTTATGTTATATAATTATAAAATTCTGTTATATAATTATAAAATTTTGGCTTCAAATATTGGCACTAGCATTTTGGGTGAGCAAGTCGATTACATCGATCCAGTGACCAACTGGCCCATTTTTGTATCGAATCGGGAGAATGAAAAATACAGTCCACAGAATATGAAAATGGAAGACAAAGCCGGAAAAAAAAGCTGCCAAGCATTTTTTCCTGAGTACTAATAATTCTGCCTGCTCATTTCCTTATAAAATGATGAAAAAAATAATAAAGTGAGACATACACTAAAATACAAACACACACTGGAGTACGTACAAACAAGCACACAGGTGCATGCCCACAGTCATATATTCAATTGGTTCAAAGTCTCTAGCATAAGCTTATAATAGATTACCACCGGAATTTTGCACGGATTGTAGCGTTTCTTAAACACTAGCACGTTAATCAAGCTAGGTTTTATCCTCCGGAATAAGAGTTGGCAAAACGAATTGTTATGCTATAGCACGAAAAATATTATCAATCCATGAACGTACAATTATAAACAATATGTTACATAAGTGATAAAATATGCTACATAAACATATTTGGCAAAGGGAAATACAATCCTTGATATTCTTTTACATCTGTTTAAAAAATTCGGTTACTGATTGATGTTTTAGTTTGTATTATATAAAGGGTATACATAGTAGTTTAATAATTTTTATAAAACTAGTAAAAATTGACAATACAAAGACATTACTAGTTAATATTTCAATCTGGAAGCGTTACTGGGCAGAATATTCTTTCCAGAAGCATGTATGGTAAAATACAAATATTTTAGCAGTAAAACTGTATTTAACAGCATTGGTGTATCAATAAAAATGCGCTGAAATTCTAGAGGAGGGATAAAAGTGGAACAAAAAAGAAGTACAAAATAAATAAAATGTGGGAATATAAAAATGGAGATTATATATGTGTGTGTGTATGAGCGAGTGCGTGTGTGTGTGTGTGTGTGTGTGTGTGTGTGTGTGTGTATTTGTCTGTGTGTTTGTGTTTGTGTCCCTGTCTGTGTCTGTGTGTACCTTGACCAACGAGCCTCTCCGATTCTTGCTCAATCAATGACTATGGATCTACTACTCGGTTACCCGTTAGTGTAGACGACGATGATATGTATGTATGTATGTATGTATGTATGTATGTATTCTCTTTAAACTAATGAATAGATTAATATTTCTTTCTGATGCTACGTGGTAAATTATATGCTAACAAAGGAAATGAAATTGTATACTAGCTTGAATGTCAAAGGTAAGGAACACAGCGTTTTAGAAATTGTTATCTTTCTAAGTGTTGCGAGATATATTTGCTTGCAAATTTCGCATGGAATTGGCAGCCTCTCGTTGGAATGTTTCATCTTTATCAAAGAGAAAAGAAAACAGACATTGTAAACGTTCGCACACAATATAAAAACCGCAATTTTTCCGAAGGTCTCAAAAAGATTATCACTGATTGTCTTAGAAAATCAATGACAGCCATCTCCAAAGAACTTCAGGTGTGAAAGTAGAATACCAGAACTGAGGTGCACTAAGACATTTGATACAGGATTATATACTGAGAAAAAGCCAATTCATGTCTTTACAGACATGAATTGGCCAATAGGTTGCTTAGCAAGATTAAAAACCTTATCAACATAGCATCATCTTGAGAAACCCTGCGACAAAGTCCAAACATTTCACAGAAGAAATGACGCACGGATATGGGCAGATTTCCTTGATGCACCTAGAATGTCGCATATTACGTTTTCGGTGCTGTGATATATTTAGAAGTGGCGAGTAACGAAGGTCATACCATGTTGTGTCACCTCGTATCTTACCACAAATTCAATGCAAGAATGATAAAATATCTCTCATCAATCTACTATTGTAATACTTAAAACATTAAGTGCATTCTCCAGAATGGATAATGAAATTACTAATTAATTAAGGAAAAGTGATGGAAGCAGACGGATCGATTCTAATTTGAATTGTATGGGGATGTATTACGACAGAATAAGTAGCATTTAGCTTTTTTGTATTTCCTACTTGAAATGCTGGAGACAATTGTTAAACACTGACTAAATGAAGTATCACTAAGTTTACGTAACCGCCAAACTGATGTAAGACAATGTTAAATATTATGTACCATCAAACATGATTTCAAACTCGCCAGAAATGAATCGCATGTACTAAAAAGTGTAGAAAGTTCAAAGAAGACTAATCGACATCTTCACTATGTCGTAGATTCACTGAAGGACGATATTGACAAGGAAATGTCTGAAATGAATTAGGACCATTTAGCGCAGGTGTGTCGACGATTCTGGTTCTACACTGTAGACCTGAAAGGAACAGTGGATTCATAAAATAATCTTACAAGTAATCTTACCAAGGAGATATGCACAAAATTTCATTAAAATACATTTGTTTCTACCTAGATTAGAGATATTTTATAAAATTAACAAATATGTCGTCAAATATCTCTTGCAGCCTGCGTGTATACGTATGTATGTATGTATGTATGTATGTATGCGGGCCGTGACAATCTTGCTAAACATACGTCTCAAACTCTCTATGGAGGCTGATAGAACATAAAAAATGTACACATTAATCATTGAGCTGCAGAAAAGACGTACCCAATCCTTTTCCTTATCCTCACTGACGGCCAACTGTGCAACTACTATATAGACAGTAAAGTGAAATTTTGAGGGATTACCACAAATTTTGTGGTTCGAAGAGGGTGAATAAAGACAAGATTATGAATGGATTCCTTTACCACAGATTCAAAGAGAATATTTTCATTATGACTGCGGCGAATCAGTATACATAACAAGCCTCATTACCTGTCTCAATAGACTATGCTTAGTACCTCAAAAAATTTTGAGTTGCACTGGTGCCGCAACTAATGAAAAAAATATAGACATGCAACTACTGTTTTACATATTATTGATCTAATAATATGTAAAACATATCCCTTCAGAAGAACAAGGTGTGTTGAGGAGAGTTGCATTGTGTGCAAAAATAGTCCTGGTGCCAACTGCAAAGCCAGAAATGTAGTCTACAAAATAAGCTGTATGGATGGTGAGTGTAAAAACAGAAACACCACATACATAGGTGAGACGGCAAGAAGTTTGGCTGAGCGTGTAAACGAACATTGGAGGGACTATAATAATCAAAAACAAACCTCGGTGCTCTACCAGCATGCCAAAGAACAACATGGTGGTGTACTGAACAGAATTAACATAGAAATCCTGTCTAGACACCCCGGTGACGCATCGTTGCGACAAATACAGGAGTCGGTCCTCATAACTGAAACGCAAACAATTTTAAACACCAAATACACGTAGATGAGGGCCTTACAATTGCCCATGGTTGCATGTGTTGTTCACACATATGATGCGGAATATGAACGTAAATAAATTAACTAAAAAGGCTCTATCTGATCTGATATAAACGAAATTGTTACAAACACACATATGGACGCACATACTGCGTGCACACATATGAGCGTGCACACATACGAACTTGCACACACTCACATGCTCATACCAAACAGTTTCGAAACAACGCCAAAACAACGCCAGATCATATATTCAAAATAAATGGAAGTGGAGAGACAAGTTACTGAAGAGATTGCAAGAGTGCAATGAAATAATTTAACAAAAAACTATATAAATTAAATTAATAAAGGACTGAACCACTGCGTGTGTTTATTACCGGCATAATGCCTCTCCCAAGGTTTAATTGTATATATATATATATATATATATATATATATATATATATATATATATATATATATATATATATATATATATATATATATATATATATATATATATATATATATATATATATATATATATATAATATAATATAATATATATATATATATATATATATATATATATATATATATATATATATATATATACAAACAATATATGAGTATATGCATATATATGTACATGTATGTACATACCTTCATCTACATGTACATATGGATACATAACTGGGTACATGACGTGGCAAAAGAACATGGACAAAATGATAAACAAGGTACAACAAACAAGCAAGCCACACAGAAACATCTCCTTCATCAGCTGCCACCATTAAAACACCGGCGTTTCGAAGAATTAAGGCAGTACGCATCGTTGAAATGGTTCTTCCCACGAACACAAATCATTTTCGTGGAAGGTAGTGGCGGATAGAAAACAAGACAGGAAAACAAAACGGTGAATAAACAAACAAGCAAAAAGGCTATTCAGCCAGACGTGAAGTGTGTATGTATTGAATGCTGTGAAGCACGAACAGGAGGGGCAAAGACGTACGCGCGAGCTTGGGGAGTCCAAGAACGAAAAGAAATAGCAGCCGGACACACGTGACCAAGGCTATATACATATATATATACACTTTTACTTGTTTCAGTGTTTCAGTCATTCAACTATGGCCATGCTGGAGCACCGCATTTAGTCGAGCAAATCGTTCCCGGGACTTATTCTTTGTAAGCCTAGTACTAATTCTATCGATTTCTTTTGAAGAACCGCTAAGTTAACGGGGATGTAAACACACCAGCATCAGTTGTCAAGCGATTTTGGGGGGAACAAACACAGGCACACAAACATATACGCACACCCATACTAATATATATATATATATATATATATATATATATATATATATATATATATATATATATATATATATACATATATACGATGGCTTCTTTCAGTTTCCGTCTACCAAATCTCATCACAAGGCTTTGGTCAGCCCGAGGCTATAGTAGAAGACACTTGCCGAAGGTGCAATGCAGTGGGACAGAACCCGAAACAATGTGGCTCGTAAGCAAGCTGCTCACCATCCAGCCACTCCTACACATACATATATATATAAATCTTTTTATTTCTTCATTATTATTAGCGCTTTCGTTCGTTTCTCGAACTTGTCAAATAAAATTTTGTGAATGTACAAACAGCTTGTTCATTTATATAAAACAGGTGGTTTTTTTTGGGGGGAGGGGTTGTTTAGAAGAAAACTTTGTTTTTGTTTTTGGGGTGAGGTTCCATTGACAATGGAGTTAGATACGTAGATAGAAATATAGGTGGATAGGCTAAAAAATATATATACAGACAAATATATAGATAGATGGATACATAGATAGGCAGACAGATAATTAGATGGAGAGAGAGAGAAGAGGAACCCCTTCCTATTCACCATATATTTATTCATTTACCATTGTACTGATATGGGTTTAAAAAAACAGGTGCAGTGTGGTCTTCACTCAAAGTCTTTTTTCTTACTTTCTGTCTTCCCCTCGTTTCCTCTTCTTTCCTTCTTTTTTCCTCTTTCTTTGAGTTATATGTAGAATACAAAATGTACTGTGTCCCCTTTTCTTTCGAACATTGAGTTTCAGAGAGAATTTTTTGAAGAGATGTAGTTCTGCATGAAAAAACAACATTAGCATAATATTTGCAAATTAAAAAATTTTAAAGGAATAAATAAATAAAATAAAATATATATATATATATATATATATATATATATATATCAATTTAGTGAATGGAGTAAAACGCATATGTTAACTGCATACTTCTATTTCCAACATATGTTTCAAAAATTACAAATTATACCTTCCATAGGAATCGGTGATGTTAAAAATGTAATCTTCTGTTCAGGGAAATGCATGCGAACCAGCTTAAACGTAAAACATTTTAACCGAATATGAGAACTGTAGTTGGAGAAGGTTGTTACGTAATTTATTTGAAAAAGCCGTTGGAGATTAGGACGCTACCAGACAGTACGTTGGACAAGAAGGGAAGAAAAAAGGAAAGAAAAATAGAAAGAAAATTCAGAGTGTAAAGTTGGGAGATAATAAGATGATTTAAATCCGATAAAAAATCGGAGAGGAATGTTATGTAAATAATGGGATCGTAAATGGGAGTTAAGCTTGTATTTCTACAAAAAGTGCTGAGATAAATGTGTATAATCATATATTGTCCAACGTACTGTCTGGTAGCGTTCTAATCTCCAACGGCTTTTTCAAATAAATTACGCAACAACCTTCTCCAATTACAGTTCTTATATTCGGTTAAATTGTCTTACGTTTAAGCTGGTTCCCATGCATTTACCGGAAGAGAAGATTACATTTTTAACATCACCGATTCCTATGGAAGGTATAATTTGTAATTTTCGAAACATATGTTGGAAATAAAAGTATGCAGTTAACATATGCGTTTTACTCCATTCACTAAATTTATATATACTCAAGTACCCAAAATAACAAGGAGTTTCTACCTCATAAACAGGAGTTACACCACAGTCATTTTGTGATCTTTGCTACCCTGGTATCTATTAACCAATTTATTTTGTCCGACTTATTTATTAATTGGGAGAAAATAAATACATATAAGATATATATATATATATATATATATATATATATATATATATATATATATATATATATATATATAATTAACAGAACCGTGTTGTACACGTGCCCCATTCGTGGGGAACAACAAGTATACGATTCTGAGAATTATATTTATTTTACGGTCTGTACTGATGAGAAACAGATATTTTCGGTAAGAAAATGTTAATTTCGAAACTAGTTTACAGATAATGGTATATATTTATGTAATTTTCACTTGTCTTACCCGCATACGTTTTTGTTACTTCCCTAAATTTCCTTTGAGAACAATTCGGTCTTAGTAGTCACATTACATGTGATCTTCTTCTAGCATATTAACAGTCCACCTAGTGGGCTCCCTTATATATATACACACACATATATATATATATATATATATATATATATATATATATATATATATATATACGCAAAGCTAGAACACCCCAATGCTACTTGAACATTTGTAGATATGAGTCACATTTGGAATAAAAATGCAAATTCTCCGCTTTACTTTCAAACATTCAATTTTGGAGAGAATTCCTTGATGAAGTGTGTATGTGTGAGTGAGTGTGTGTGTGTGTGTGTGTGTGGGTGTGTGTATGTATGCGTGTGTGTGTGCATGTATGTGTGTGTCTGCATGTATGTGTGAGTGTGTGCATGTATGTGTGTGTGTGCATGTATGTGTGTGTGTGTTTGTAAACATATCCATGTTTATACTGCGTAACTTCGATCACGCCTCTTTCAATTTCATGTTTTTGTATTAGAGAACATTAGTATAACACTTATAAACTAGAGAAACATGCAAAGCTCAGAACATCTCAATGCCACATATATACATCAGAATATTTATAGAGATAAGCATTATGTTTCCTACATTTGAGTTTTATTTAGAATACAAAATGTACTGTCTCCGCTTTTCTGTCAAACATTAAATCTTGGAGATAATTTTTTTTATGAAATGTGGTTCCATTGCCTTCGGTATTGCGGATCGTCCCCTGCTCATTTGTAAAAGGGAAAAAATTTGAATTCTCCGTCGCTGTATATTTCCAGATGCATACTTAATGAAATTTTACGTAATTCTTCTAGTCGGATATGTCACCTGTGGATTCTCGCACGTTACGCCAATGTATTTGTCGTTGCAGTTTGGTCAGGTAATGCAGTATATTAGGTTTTGCGTTTTGCAGGTCATATCTGCATTTATATATGTATGCATGTATGTGTGTGTGTGTGTACGTGTATTTGTGAGTGAATCTATCTATCTGTCTATCTATTTAATATATCAATCTCTGTCTCTCCCTCCTTCTCTCTCCTCCATTCTGTAAAATGTGCTTCTGACATATTTCGAAATAATTACAACTATCCGTGTATTTATCGTTTGTTTCGGGTGATAATTCGATCTGAGGTCTTTTACACTTCCGTCCAAGTGAAAATATCACTGCTTAACTTTCCCAGACAACATGGCTGCAATATCCTTTAAGATGATGCTCTGCATTTCAATTCTATAATAGTGTTAACAATATTTATAAAACTCTTCAGAATTCATAACGTTATCACATGTTAGAAATCAATGATTATAACATCAACCTAGTAAGGCAAAGGAAATTGAAAAGCCTCTCTTATTATCATGTTAAACGAAATGACGTAAATTTCACCTCTGATGGCATTCCCTTTATACGCATTACATGCGAATCATAACGCAGCAATGTTTTATTGTACTACTTCGTTCTAAATTAAACCACGTAATATCGCTGCTAATTAAAGTTTCACGTGAACAATGCGTCCGGAATCGAAAGATTGTCCTTCCTTTTCCCGAGATATCAAATAAAACATTTAAAACGAAAGCTAAGAGCAATCAATAAAACGTTTTAACTCAAGTGATATCCGCATTCAATTGGATATTTTTTTTTTTTTTTTCAATATTAAACATGTTAATTCCAGGAAATCACCAATAGAAAAAGGAAAAAAGTCTGCTGTTATTGCGCACAGAAGCCATTTTTGATTTTTATTCTGTACTGTGGCCTTACAAATATTTGCTTCCATGAAACTCTGTCATTATATTGGCAATAATAACTTCAATGCACATCTGTGTTCATTTTGTTATTGAACTGGTGTTACAAAGTAATATTCGGTAACCAATTAATTGTTTTCAATCCTTAAAATTTTTATAAGTCATGATTTCAGACGTAGTTATTTATTATCATTATTATTATTATTATTATTATTATTATTATTATTATTATTATTATTATTATTATTATTATTATTATTATTATTATTATTATTATTATTATTATTATTATTATTATTAATGTCATTTTATTGTGTTGTACTTCTATTTATAATTTGTAATTAAATTTGAATTGCTTGA
This sequence comes from Octopus bimaculoides, assembly GCF_046866305.1. Lineage (NCBI taxonomy): Eukaryota > Metazoa > Mollusca > Cephalopoda > Octopoda > Octopodidae > Octopus > Octopus bimaculoides. Next base: position 27,918,814 of record NC_142930.1, on the reverse strand, counting down.
ATATGAGGATTTCCGACTCCAAGGATTACCTGAACAAAGTGTAATATCAATGAACATCATGTAAACGCTTGTACAATGCATTCATGTAAAATCTTTTAAAGTCGTACACGTTGAGTTCCTTTGTTTTAAATAAATACACGCAGAGATAAAAATCATTTACAAAAGTGACAACCGTACTCGAAAATTGACAATAGATAAAATCATTCCTAGGGTGTAAAAATATTTAATTGTAATAACCAGTTCGTGTAAACCAGTGGTTCCCAAAGTTGGTGGTGTTGTCCCCCTGGGGCGGTGGAAAGTTCCAAGGCGTGTTGAAGAGAAGTGGGGTGATAATGGGGTAGCGGTTCATGTAAAAACAACAAAATAATAGGTTCATTAGGTAATTTTTTTATTTCTGAAATGCAAATGCTTTGAATTTGCTTCAGAAAAGGTCTATGTTTCTGATGGTTAGTTGGTGTGGGGGCGCTAGCAATATAGCCTGGATGTCAAAGGCGTGGCAGCCCGAAAACATTTGGAGATCTCTGTTGTAAACCTTCTATTTATCTATGTAATGGAAGCAGGAATGGGTGCATTTTTAAATGTTCGTTTCGTAACTATATTATTCACGATTTTATTGTTACCGAGGGATTTGCTCGAATGTCCACTATAGTAGACTCAACGAGGCCACTGCTTTTCTGGGTCACTGCTTTTCGACAGAAACTACGTAGAAATTCGTAGGTATGTTTAAAGATCAGTACGGTAATGTATTATCTAAAATTGTAACATCACACGTTACCAAGAAAATTTTCTGATATACAATGCTTAAATCTGATAGAAAAGTAGTAGGGACTGCATTACTCACGTTCGTTTTGAGGTTTCTGAAATGAAATGGATGGGTTCATTCAACGGGCGTTTAATTTCTGAAATTTCAATTTATAACTTACATGCCTTGAAAACAAACGAGCTAAGATAATACTAATCCCCTTCGTGTTGAGTTGTTATATATCAGAACCTCAACACGTGGGAATAGTAAATCAACCAAGAATATATGATTTATATTATTCCTTGTTATCGGTAGGAAGATGCAAACACTAATCATCAGACAGTTTGTTTGCTGAAAGTATGAATACAGCCAGCGAATTTATCTAATCTCAAAGTTCCGTCTGTATCTCTCTGACTAGAAGCAGCATGTTGAGACACTGGTGTCCAGAATGTATTGCGCCAATGACATGAATGTGTTGAACACATTGTTTTCTAAAAGAACTTATTGTCTTAATACATACACTACACCATCCAGCACATTATGCCTCTGATTCTGCCAGGACAGACATTTTCAGAACATGTAAATATTCATTACAAATTTCTCTGTAAACGGTACAAATAACGAATTTTACTATATATATATATATATATATATATATATATATATATATATATATATATATATATATATATATATATATATATGTATATATATATATATATATATATATATAATTAATAATAATAAACGAAGAAAAGAACGCAAGATGGCACAACAACACGAGGACGTGGTGCATGCAAGATATTAAAAGATGCTCTGGAAAAGAAAGAAAGGGAGTTTACGTTTCGAGAAAAGTTCTTCTTCAGAAACAGGAGATAGAGGAAAGTCTAAGAGAGAAGGAAGACGGGAGAAAAATCGCCAACAATGCACAGTATATCCAAGCGTGTACCGTACAAGGGCTCTGTTATAATCCGGATTCTGACTAAGCACATCGAGTTGTAAGATGCACCTTGGATTAATTAAGCTAAGAAATCCCGCACTAATTCATCCGATGGATAAATCTTGGGTTCACTTCACTGGATTGCAATATCCAAAATAGTTACAATGATTACAGAGATTAGTTTATACTGCCAATCGTACAGCACATTTAGTTGAAATTTGTCCTACGTAAGTTTCTGCTGCAGTGAAAGCTAGGTATTGCATTTGCATCCTGCTTATTTTGACTGGTTGGCAGACTATGCAACTTTATTCAAGGTCCGTCCATAAATGTGATCTGGTGACATCGAATATCTCTTTATATTTCAATTACTTTAACCTACAGAAAACTGGAAACATAAAGTATCTTGCTTCGCAAAAACATTCTTGAGAACGATAGCAATAACATTTCAAAGTGTAAAACTTTTGTCAATGAATATAGATCTGCTTTCCACAGCGTACATGTGTGGTAGTGTTTACATTTGAGAAGGTATAACAATATACGGACAACCAGAATTTCAAGTAGCATTTTATTTATGCTTACATGAGTACTCATGAGTATATCAACAAAATTATCGTGTATAATTCATGGTGTTTTGCGCCAAACAGTGACAATTCAGACACTATCTTATTTATTCATTTTAATACATCCTGGCAGATTCGACCCTCCGGTAGCGAACAATAACCGCGATCATACACTGAATTCTATCTCCTTATGCCAATGATTCGTTGCCTTGAGTTTCAATGCATATCATGAGTACACGATAAATTACTGAGGCGCATATAATCACTACAGACATCCCTACATCTCACTCAAGCATATCAAATATTAATTGGTTAAAACCCATAAAAGTAGACTAAAACGAAAATCACTTCAAATTAATTGTCTATAAGCATTTCGTTTGTGAAACGGATATAAATGGAGGACTGAGTTATATTTTACGCCGAATTGTGGTATATAATTCATGTGGGGATACGAGAAACAGCGAATATACAAACAGTATCCATTCTTAATACAGATTCGAGCATCAGACAGCCAATAATAATCACGATCATATATTCAGCTACGAAACTGCCATAACGTATCAATTGGGAATACATTATTATTTCGATTGTCACTTGAAGGCGGTGTGCTGGTAAAATGGTTAGCAACCTGGGCGAAATGTTTAACAGTATTTCGTCTGTATTTACGTTCTGAGTTCAAATTCCGCCGAGGTCGACTTTGCTTTTCATCCTTTCGGGGTCGATAAATTAAGTAGCAGTTGCGTACTGGGGTCGATCTAATCGACTGACCCACTCCTATAAAATGTCATGCCTTGTGCCTGTAGTAGAAAAGAAAGGATTATTTGGATTGTCATCTTATGAGTTATTATTCGTTTGGTTCATATTTTTATTGATCAGTAGATAGTTTGATGATTTGTATAAATATGATCTCGTGCTTTTGTGATTTCCATTGGTCTAAGATAGCTTCGACTGCAATGCATTAGATTTAGTATTGATATTATATAGTCTTTATTGAGTTAAAATGATCACTCTGTGTTTAGATTTAGGTGGGTTGGTAACTAGGTTTTTCTAGCCGCTTGTTAAGGAAAGTCTTTATGGAAAAAAGTTTAAGTGAATAAATTTTGGGTTATGTTATTGTTTAGAAATCATTCATGCATTTGAATTTAGTAAAGAGACTCTGGAAGTTACCTAACATTGGAGGATCACATGTGTTATGAACATATCGCTGTAAGGGAGATATTTCCAGAATGCTGAATAATAGCAGAGATAAGATACGTTCCAAACTGGCAGAACGTATTAAGAATTAAGAGATTCGTTATAGTCTAGCATATGATTTCTACTCAAAAGATATTTTCAATGATTTTCCCTATCTACTCGCTCCCCTTATTTCGAACACTCTTATTATGACACATATTTTTAATTTAATAATTAAGTCATTATATTGGTTTGGGAATTATTATATAGTGGAAGACTGAGAATGCCAGAATATCACATCCAACAATTTTTCTCACCTACTAGTAAAATATACCCGAGGTTTAGAAACATTATATTTACCATAAATACGGTATTTCGACTACAAGACAATCTGATTCTATTCCGATAAATAATTCATTAATATCTGATGCGTAATTCAAAGTAACATGTGTCTCTAACAAAACATTTCAAATTGTTATGACACAATATAGACGGTAAAAAACTTATTTGAAAAGCAACGTTAATCATTGACCAAAGTACCATATCAAGTTTTCTTCACCAGATGATTTGTGTTCAGGATAAAACAAAATAACATTACTTAAGTATCAAAATACGCACACGCACACGCGTGGTCTGCACTCACATACTCACACACACGGACACACACGCACGCACACGCATTCGCATATATATAAACATACGCGTACACACGCGCACACGTATACACACAGGCATACACCTACGCACGCGCGCGCACACGAAAATCCGGATCGTGCCATTTCAATTCAAAGCATTGGAACATCAATGTTGACATTTAGCTAAGTAGTAAGTGCACATTTTATGTACTATAGGAGGATGTAAAAAGGAAGTTGCTAAGGTAATATTCAATATATATATATATATATATGGAAAATAAAAGTTGAGTATGCACTGAGAATAGTTAAAATATTTTTTATTAATATATTATATTTACAGCTTCAACCGGTTTCACAGTTTACACTGATTTTCAAAAATTTCAAATAGAAAGATGCAGATTATATCGCGGCTGTCTTGCTTCTGAATTTCTTTATTTGGCACCAAGGCCATAACATAGAGGGGACAGCACAAGGACAGACAGAACACTTACTGTGGAGACATAAAACATAAAGCGAATGAAAATGAAAAAAGATGTATAATGAAATGATAATGAAATGGTTGCATTGAACCCCAATTCTTCAGCAGTACCGTTTTACTGTTAATTTATACAAGCTATGACAGTATTCGTTTTTTTCTTCTTTTTAAATCTTTTTTCCCGTTTTTGTTTTTTAAATTAAAATCTATTTCCTTTTTTCTTTTTTTTCTCCTTTGTTAAAAAGTCTATTTCTTTTTCCTTCTCTTTTAAAGTACTCCTTTATTACCATTCATTAGATGTATTAACTCCTCGTATGTAATTACTTTTGGTAGTTCTTCAAATTCAATTTCGTCCCTCAAAGGGTTCACATCACCTTTAAATAGTTCTTTTAACCCTTTATACCTTTCCTTGTCAATCATCACTCCCTTTATATGTTTAGGGTAACATTCAGCTGGTAATTTAATCCTTATGGCACCTTTAAACCTCTTTATTTCCTGCTCTATGGCGGTACTTTTTAAATATGTTACTACATGCTACCTTTTCTTCTTGGTATTTACTTGTTTATGCCCCAGACCTGAACTGTCTAGTCATTTCCTTTGGTTCCTCCATCTGTACATAACCACAATCGTCCACCATTATATCCTCCACTGTATGCTCTGATACCACTGCTGGTATATCTACTCAGTTCCTCTATACCTCCGCTATTTTCTCCTCTACGTCCTTCTTTTGCTTTGATTCTCTGTCGGAGAGCTCCCCCACTCCTTTCTATTTCCCTTATTTACAACAATAACTGTTTCCTCTTTATTTTCCTCTATTTCCGACCCGTCCACTTCGGCGGGCTGCTCTTGTTGTTCCTCTACTTCACTTTCTTGCTGAGGGCACTTTGCTTTCATGTGCTTTCATTACATAAAAAAACATGCTGGAGGTCTTCCCTCCACAACCACTCTTAGCGTAATGTCTTCTGGTAGAAGAATCTCTTCTACAATTACATGTAGCTCTTTTACCCCAACTTGAATTGTGATTTGTAGACCGTGGCCCCAACAATTAACTTCCTTAATTCTGGTTATCTTCAGAATCCTTGCATCTTCCTCCATGCTGCCACCAGTCATGCCTCTTCGATCTCGGGGGGCACTCTGTCGACTCTCACTCTGGCAATACGTTTGCCACAGTACATCTGCAGCAGCACCCACTCTTGTGTCCTTATCGGCTCAGTGGAGTGGTTAATAGTGCCCTCCTCGTTGGAGAACCTAACCTCCACTGTTCCGTTTTTTTCTTCCACGTGTATAGAAGGCGGTTAATCCTTTCACGTCACGTAGACATTCCTCAATTGCCGCTATTGGTGCAATCTCCATTTTTTTGGTAGCGGTTGATAACGTCCTGTACACAAGGGTTTTCCTTGCTACATTTTTCATCTCTTCTTCTGGTGGAGTCAGCTTTAAGCTGGCCCCTTCTTTTGTAATATTTTTTTTTCTTTTTTCCGTTCTTTGTGTCTATTTTTATCTAACGAACTACAAGGGTGTTGGTCGTAATACCTTTTGTGTATGCGGATGCATAACTTGCGATACCTTCCATTTCTTTTCCTTTTCCCACTTCACCCATAATAGGGAAGAAACAATTTTCAAAAACAGGCTCACACAACGACAGAAATTCAACAATTTAACAATTCCACATTTTAAAAATTTAACTGATCCTGGTTCACCCGTTCGAGGAAACCTACAACAATATATAATAACAGTATATAACAATTTAACTCACGGTCTAACGAAATCAACACCAACACCCAAAAATTGCGAGGCGATTCTCATCAAGATGGCTTGCTTCTAACTACAGTTTGAAGCTTTCCCTATTTTTATAGGGAGTTCATGGCTCATGTTAGTATATGTTTTGAATGGGATTTTATTGGTAGAGGATAATCACATAACCGGTCTTGGAAATTTTTGTAGGTTCCCAGCTCCAAGCACTAGGCAGGAGCAAGACAGTTGCGACATTAGCAACATCTTTTTATTTGAACGTTTTAGAAATCAGTGTAAACTGTTAACCAGTTCAAGCTTTAAATATATAAACAAAAGATATTCTAAATATTATTAATGCATTTTCAACTTCTATTTTTCCTATAATTTCTACCCGTGTGGAATAAAATAGGAGTATTGAATGAATGCGTACCAGAAGTGAAATACAGTCATACATGGTGTTGATTCGCTCGAGTACACAGGTCAAGGAGTTGATCCAGCATGACCTCAGCCCAGTCACTCAAAGAACTAACGAGTTGGCAAAATTAAAAATGTCATCTTTGCATTTGGTGAAAATGCATACACACACAGGTACATATACGCGCACACACACACACACATACGCACACATACTTATATATAATATACAGGTATAATAATGTTTGATTGTATCTCAAGTTATACTACTACATTAATTTAATCTGAATGATTACTCCAAACATTAGTAGAGCGCAAATTCATTAGTTTTTCATAAGTATTGACAGTGACTTCAAATTTCCGGCAAGCTAACCAAACACTGTACGATTCGATAATGGTTTAGCTTCGAATTTCCTGCCAGTAGTATCCTTGTTAACGTATTATATATATATATATATATATATATATATATATATATATATATATGCATATATACATAAATGCATATATACATGTATACGCGTGTGTGCACACTAAAATTTACAGCCCCATATGAGCGATGGGAGAGACAAAAATAGATATAAAAGGAGATAGATGAATTTGTAATAGTAGTGAAAACAGTTGGCTTTAACTCAAAGCGATTTATAATGTTTAAAACAAAGAATGATTAGACTATTGATGGTAGTTCATCAGACACTAATAAATAACACTAAAATTTCATAAAAATATGAATTTCAAAAATTCAAAAATTAATAGTTTAAGAACAATATAAGTGAACACTCACAACCAATTGTTGTTATAATTTCATAAATCTCCATAATTTTTGCCTTTTTTGTTTTTTGTTGTTGTTATTTTAATTTTCAACGACCATTATTATTTAAGCATCTTTGTTATTCTGGGTCACCGCATCGGCAAGCTTAATTGCGTTGATATTATAATTTTAAATGCGTATAATACATTTTTTTTATTTGATATTGTTTGCTAATACTGTGTTTATTTATTGTAGTCAAGGTTATTCTTTAATAAGTCAATAAACTAATAATGGTAGAGACAAGTATCTAATATATTGAAAACCAATTTGACATTCTATTGAACTTATGAAACTTATGTTTTGTATTATTTGCCTAGGTTATACTAGCAAACAGATATGCTATAACGCAGTTTTTTAAAGCATTCATTGAGACACAAAGGATAATATCAAATTTCCTACAATGTTCTTTTCATGATATTATTTAATGTGAATTTGTGACTTCGTAAGTACATATATCTAGCTTTATCTTCAAATAAATATGTATTTTGTTTGTAGATAGCATGTCTGGAAGCCTATTTAGAGTGTGACAGCTAACAAATTGAGAGTTTATAACTTGTCATCCGTGAGCAATACCGATGTCCTTAGGTGGATGATATCACGTAGTAGTAATTAGATGAAAAAAGATAGTCATAGAACACATGATATAAATCATTAAAATATTGGTTAATATTACATCTACATTTAGTACTGGGTGTAAACATTTTCCGATACATTTTATTTTTTTCTGGTTCGGTTTGGTTATGGTCTTCTACTCAAGCAAATTTCTAATCAAGGGCCTTTCAGTTCTGACATTTTCGATTGTGCGATATTTATCCTATTTACCATGTTATGTTATGACATTTTTAAAATATGTTGAGATTCAGTTTGGCGAAGCAATGATTTGAAAAAAAAAAAAATTTATATTCTTGAGGCTATAAAATCAGGCACTAAATATTGGCTAATTAAATTTCGTGAAAGAGAATAAATTAGGTGAATTGAAATAGCTTATGGAGAAATTCAAACGAACAATCTCGTTGAGGCATGCACAAATTCACAGACTCTCACCATCATACGTATACACGTTTATCTGTGCGTTCAAAGATGATGATGATAATGATGATGACAACGAAGACGACGACGACTACGATGATATCATTAATAATAATAATAATAACAATAATAATAATAATAATAATAATGATAATAATAATAATAATAATAATAATAATAATAATAATATCCAAAACAAAATTTAAAAAAAAGAAAATATCTATCGATTTTCAACGAAATTAGTAGAAAATCAACACAACTAAGTAACAAGAAGAAAACAAAAATACTGTACAAATACAACATTACAGAAAAAGATTTACTTGAGGTAAAAGAAAAGCTAAAGCCACATATCCTGGCCAAAGCACAAAGGATCCGCCGGTATGAGAAACGCTAACGTTTCTTTGAACAAAACAAACACTTCAAATCCAACCCAAAAAAGCTCTACCAAGAACTGGGTAAAAATAAAATAGACATTACTGCAGCACCAATAGCAGAAGAACTGGAAGAATTCTGGAAACAAATATGGTCGGTGAAACAACAACCCCAGAAAAGGACCATTAAAACAACGAATTTAGCACCTTGAGCAAATCTAGACCCCTATAGCAACTGAAGAGGTCACCCAGGCACTGCAAACACTAAGCAACTGGACGGCACCTGGGAATGACAAGATCCCCAACTGCTGGTTAAAATATCTGACAGGAATGCACAAAAAGCTGGTTGAAAACTTTAACAGAGCCAGAGACAATGCCTGAATCGCTCACGAAAGGGAAACCATCTTAATTCCCAAATTCACGGAAACAGAAAAAAAACCCACAAAACTACAGACCTATAACCTGTCTCCCTACAATTTACAAAGCCTTTACGGCAATAATATCGGAGAGATTGAGTAAGAACCTGGAAGATAACAACCTGTTTCCAGAAGAGCAGAAGGGATGCTGCGAGGGCTCATACGGCTGTAAAGATAAATTAACTGAAGACAGCCGCAGAAAGAAGAAAGGTCTCAGTATGGCCTTGATCGGCTACCGAAAGTATTTGATAGTGTTCCCCACAAGTGGATCCTCGAAACACTAGCCATAAACAGGGTAGCACCAATGATTATAAAATACATAAGACACTCTATGAATAAATGGCAGACAGTGCTACAGCTCCAAACAAAAGAGGGACTCGTGAAAACGAAAGCCATTAGAAGGAGAATATTCCAGGGAGACACACTCTCTCCACTCCTGTTCTGCTTAGCACTCAGACATTCAACTGACTTGCTAAATAGAACTGGATGCGGATACATATGTTACGGCAAAACAATCAGCCACCTTTTATATATGGATGGCCTAAAATTATACGCTAGAAATGATAAAGAGCTGGAAACACTATTACAGACAGTACATGAATTTACCAAAGAAATAGATACGAAATTTGGATTAGAAAAATGTGCTAAAAGCAACCCTGAAAAGAGGAAAACTAGTTACGAGTAGCAACATCACATTTGATAAATCCAATGAAATAAGAGAATTAGACCAAAGCCAGACATACAAACATTTAGGAATCAATGAACTAGATAGGATACAACACACACGAATGAAAGAGAAAATAAAGAAAGAGTACTATACACGAGTTAGATCAATACTAAAAACAAGATAATAGGTATTAACACTTTAGCCGTCCCAGTTATAAGTTACAGCTACAATATCCTTAACTGGACACTAAACGAACTATGTAAAATAGACAGGAAAACAAGAAAAATAATGACAGGATATAGAATACACCACCCAAAATCTGACAGAGAAAGGCTATATATACAACGGACAGAAGGTGGCAGGTGTCTTATACAGCTGGAAAACTATTATAAAATAACCACCATAGGACTGCAAAAATACCTACTTCAGAAGCAAGAGAAACTAATACAAATAGCCACAAAACACGAGCAAAACAAAACACTGTTTTCAGTATTTAAGGAAGCTGACAAATACAAACAAGAAATCGTACGACCTAATAAATAAGAAGAAGTAGAAGTAGACACAACAAAAGCTATAAAACAAATGAAATCAAAACTAAAACTAGAACAGCAACGGACCATGATAAAACGATGGCAAGAAAAGCCCCTACATGGTAAATACTGGGCTGAACTAAATGCAAAAGAAATAGACTGAGAAAAATCCCAGCAATGGTTGAGAAGCTCAGGACTCAAAGCAGAGACTGAAGGATTTTTAATTGTTGCACAAGACCAAAGCCTCTCCCCAACAGAAATTACCAAAAACATATAGTGAAAAGAAACATAAGTAACTGCAGAATATGTGGCGATGGACAAGAAACAATAAATCATATTATCTATGGCTGCCCAGTCCTGGCTAAGAAGGAAAATAGTTACAGACAAGACAGAGCTGGGACCTATATACACTGGAAGCTATGCCAACACTATAGAGTAACAACAGTAAAAAGATGGTATAAACACGCCAAAAAAGGTCACAGAGTACTAGAAAGCAGCCATACTCTGGGATATACCAATACTCACAGATAGAGAAATGAAGGCCAATTGACCAGATATAGTTGTCAAAGATCATAAAGGAAAAAATACTTTCTAATTCATGTATCAACACAAGCAGATGACAACGTTTCCCTAAAAGAAATGGAGAAACTTTCAAAATACAAAGACATGGAAATAGAGGGAACTCGAATGTGGAATCTAAAAACGGAAACAATTCTTATCATAGTAGGTGCCTACGCAAAACACTTTCAATACAGTAACCATAAAAGCATCACAGCAAACCACAACACATATCCAAGGCACACAGAGCTGCGCTCGGTAGTGAAGTGAAAGCACGTTATAAAAATAAAACTACTGAACAACAACAACAATACTACTACTACTACTACTACTACTACTACTACTACTACTACTAATAATAATAATAATAATAATAATAATAATAATAATAATAATGCAACTGGGAAAGTATACAATGAGACTCTCTGCGCTGTGTACAGAAAACACTCGGCGAGAAATGGAAGAAAATTTGAAGAATGAAAGAAAACAAGAACTGCAACAAGAACAACAACAACAATATAATAATAATAATAATAATAATAATAATAATAATAATAATAATAATAATAATAATAATAATAATAATGAAAAATAATAATAATAATGAAATATAGAGTGGGTGTTGTGTTAGTTCAGGAAGAATTTTCGAAAATGAGCCATGACCAAGTTGGGAAAGTTTTGCACTGGAAGCTTCGTCTGAAATGAGACTTTCAAGCTGTACATTTTTGGTACAATCATTGGTTTGGAAGTGTACTAGAATCAAAGAAATGCAAATGTTATGAGATTTTCCTATTCATACAGATGAGAAAATAATAATACAGAGATAACAAAAAGAGACAATGAAAACCGAAGTTCCTGTTTTGATTTATCTATCACGTCCGTTTGATTTCAGGTTTGTGCAGAAAGAAGGCAAAAATTTAAGGAAATATATAACCTTAAAATCTGAAAGAATTTGGAGTATTAAAACTGTAAAGGTTGTGCCTGTAATAATTGGTGTATTAGGGGCTGTGAGAAATGATATAGATGAATGGCTGAAGAAGATTGGAATGGAATATCTTTTGAGCTACGACAGGAAATCTTCCTCTTAGGAAGAGAAAAGATTATCAGAAGTCTCTTGAGAACTTGAGAGATTATTGAAATCCTTTGAATATCTAATGTTACGGGTAGTAATCAGCTACTCACATAAATACGACCAGGAATTATAGCAATGCCTTAGTCAAGTTGAATATAAATAACAACAAAAACAACAGTAGCGACAAAAACAATAAGGAGAATAACAATAATAATTTGGCTATCCGTTCACCAAGCTGCGTTTACCCCTCCTACTATCCTCCACCAACTCTCATTTATGATTATCTCAAGTACAAAGCAAAAGTCGAAACTATAAAACTTTAATGATACCTCATAGTATCAGGAGCAAAGATGGCAGACTTAACTAAATTCTACAGCAAATAATAACAACGATGATAACGCCTACATCGTCGTCATGGCTACAAAGATTAGCCACAACGATACAGAACAAAGCTCTATTTGTGGTAACTAACGATCAGTAATTACAAAGTTGAATTAATTGTAACGGTATTAATGGCGGAGTTGACAACGATGGCCGAGACCAACTGTCTTTGCATCTGCCACACAAGACTCAATAATAATAATTCTAATGTAGCAAAAATATGTCTTACAAAACAAAACTCCACGAGTTTCAATTGAAAGACTGTTATTGAACTAGAACACGTAAATGTCTGAAGAAATAAATTGTAATGAACCTGATAAAGGTAGCGATGAAAGTGGTATTGAAACAAAATTTGTAGACCACATGTTTACTGAAGAATATAGAGGGCCTGTAATAGAAATGAAGCAGAAAATCCTGAAGGAGCTTGCAATTGTAAGAGATGCCAATATGCATGATAGAGAACCATTTCATAAATTCTCAAATACAATCTAAAATAGAAAACAACTTAAAATTGGCAAATGAAATCATACAAGAACTAAAACTAGTTATTATTTATACAACTGTTAAGGCAATTGAAATCAGTTGTATGCCTCAGAAAAGCAAAGAATTAATATTTTGGGAAGAAATCCGACCTAGAGAAGTAAAATTTTGAAAGAGATTGCAATAATGAGAGGCAAAGTATCAATATCAAATTAATTAATCTGTGGAAACGTTGCAAAGTCAAAAAAAGGGAGAAAGTTGAAGAGAAAATACAGATTCTCAAGAAGAAAAGAACTGCTTTCATCAAAAGAAACACTGCAACAAAATGCTCCAAGGTTACCAAGATTTGAGAAGAGAGACACGTTTTGCTAGCAAAATAAGCTGTTCATATCCAATGCGATAACATTCTACAGAGAAATAGTGAAGAAGAAAATAGCCATTGAAGGCACCTCCGCTCCTATGAAACGGTTCCGATAGGTGACTGTTTACTTTGACCATTGAACAGGTGCCACTGTGCATTGCAGCGATCCATCGTCGGAAAACGTGTCCGAAACCGCCTGCTTACAGGACGGCTTCCAAGTAAAGATGGTCAACCTTATCGAATGCTTTGGATTGATCGAAATTGATCAGAGCACCTGTGAAGTCAGTTTTAGTTCCAGGTTTTGCTATGATGTATAGCATAAGGTGGACGTTGTCGTGGATATACCCGCTCAGCATTGCGCACGTTTGCTTTTCTCTGTACAGGTTACCGTCGACAAGTGCCAGATTTTCTCTAAAATCTTAAGCCCTGTATTTAGCAGAGTTTTGAGCCGAAATTTCACTGCTAGGTCCCCAATGTCGGCGTCCTTCCTCAGCAGTGTCAACACAACTCGGCTAACTATGAATTCTCCCATTCTGTTGCTATTTGTGGCAGATATTGTGAAGAAGTCACCAAAGAATTCTGACATGAATGCATAGAATTCATAGAGAAGACCATCTAAACTGGGTGATCTGCGATTTGTGCAATCGCTCATCGCCTCCCGAATTACAGGGACTGTTATCGACCTTTCACATAATCTTCCGTCAGTTGCCGAGAGCCGAGTAACACCCGCTGAGTAACACCCATCGAGTAACACCCGCTCATCTCAATGCATCAAAGACCTGATCACGTTGTTGTTTCCACGTCACGTCTCTACTGCTCCAGCCAATCGGACAGCTTTGGTTTCTTCCTGTTTGAGTGCATGGGCCTTAGTTCTGACAACGCAACCTTAGTGTTTCGCTTCGAAGAAATGGTCAAGAGGCTTTCTCGCCGCAAACACATCAGTCGCGATGTCCTTTCTCATCGCCTCTTCTAAAATTGCTAAGTAGTTCACCCTCTAATCTATTCCTTTCTATTGCTAACTCTCTGCTAAACCCTATTGACCCTGCTCTAACCTCCCTCTTCAGGCGGTCGCTCAACTAGTTCACTAATCCGGTCCCTGCAATGTTTGCGTGCTGGAAAGGACGCATTTAACTTCAAGTAACCAAGTCTTTGTCTACGCGTCTTGTCGAATTCAACTGTGCAGATCACAAACTTGTGGTCTGTATAACTAACCAGTTTAAATTGTGGACAACCTACGATATCCCTATGCTCTGACCTAACTAACACCCTATCTGGATACGTTCTAGGTGACCCACTGTGGTTGCTTCCTGTCCACACTGGTACATGAGGGAAATCCAGTCGATACCTATCAGACAATTGGAAGTTTCTGAATAGGTTTTCAAGGCTCTTGCACCTCCTTCTTCTGTGTACTAGACTCACACAGTCCTTCCGTGCGTCTAAAACCCAGTCCTCAACAAGTACTAAACTTCCAGACATTCCCAGGAATGTTTCTAGACGCCTAAAGAATTTTGGACTACCAGCCCCTGTCGGGGAAAAGGTGACCACCAGTGCAGGGGTGCCACATTCGCTAGCATTCACATCTAGGACCACCAAACTGCCACCCAGGTCCAAGAATATTGTCTTTACTTCGAGATCTAAGGATTTTCGGAATAGCACTGCGCCCGCTCCCGATAGACCGTATGATGAGAGTATTTCGTAATCATCGAAAATGTGCGCTAATGCTTGCACGTTAGAAATCCTTGTCTTGCTAATCGCAGCCACATCTAAATTGTGCGATCTGATGTTGTTTAGCAAGTGGCTTCCAAATTGAGCCCGAGTCAAGTACATTCATACACCTCGCTCTGAAAACGACCATATTTATTGGGGAAATAAAACGGAGGAATGTCACTTACTTTAGATTTTGAGAAGGACGTCTGATTTAGCTGCCTCATCAGAAAATTATCGTTAGTGAAGGGCCTTCCCAAAGTCCTTTTGTCCATCTTCAGCCTAAAGATCCCAATGTCTCTTTAGTTTTAGTTATGTGCTTGTGTCAGTTTTTGTAAGCTGTCTGTCATGGGGTGTTTTCAACAGAAGTTCGTCGAATCCTACTCTTTTTGTAAGTATACTTATGTTATTCACTGTTATTCACTATTTCCTGCATCAGCTCGCTGTTGCTCATGCGAAGGACTGTGAAGTTGATGAGGCGGTCGTTGTTTTGTAGACAGATGCATGAGTTGTTTTATGATTGCTGGTTGTTTCTCTTCGTGCATTTAATTTTATTTTGGTGCTTTTGTAGTTGTGGTGAAGGTAGAATGAGTGGGCAATGCTTTTCCTGTTGGGATTTGGGCCGGTGTATCGGTGTTGTTAGTGTAGCTGATGGATTAGAAGTATTTTCCTCGTCCTGACTTTTTGCTTTCAGTTTAGAATGACCTTGTTGTTTTCAACTATTTTTCCGCTTTTCTCTAACACAAGTCCTTCTCAGCGGATTCAAGTCCTCCTCGTCGCGTGATAAGGCTTCTCAATTGCCAGTGTTTGTGCCGTTGTTGTGGTGGAAATCTGCTGCTGAAGATGTTGCTTTAATGGTTATAGATGCATTGGTTATTGTTGCAGCTTTTGGACATCTTGTGGTGGTGATGGTGGTATTAACAGAGCCGCCGTTCCTCTAGCTGCAATTTGTTGTTGTGGGGAGAGGTCCTTCAACAGTGTTAGACCCCAAAGTGTGGCACATTGCCTTTCTGCCTTCCACCGCGACCCGACCGTAGTTGTGCTCCGTTTGCCAGCTTATTGAGGTCGGGACTCTGTCCAGAGATTCCAGTTTTACCTAGATAAAAACATTTCAACCTAATCGCGGCCCAATTCTCCTGACATTCTTTTAATTTCTAGAAGCGAATCCGAACCTTCGACCATAGCACACGCAACCAACCACCGAATGTCTAATTCTGATGGCACATCTGATATTTTAACTTTCAGTACTCGCCGTCCAAGGTATGAGGAGAGGAGAATATCCTTGTGTATGCACTGGAGCATTGCGTGGTTTTGAACTAAAGCCTCTGTGAGGAACCTCAATTCCACAGAACCTTATTGACTTCCTCATGTGAGGAAATCGATATCAGTCGAAATGCCCTTGAAGCATATTACTGCTGCTGTTGTTGATGTTGTTACTGTTGTTCGTATTGTTCGTAGTAGAGGAGACGGTGGCGGTGGTATCGGAGTTGCTGTTCTTGTTTGTGATTGATATAGTCATCCTTAATGACACGCATCTGTATACGGTGACCCTTCTGACCATCTTCTCCATTCAATCTCAACGGAGAGGAAGCTTGATTTTCCTATCCCCTCTATTGAGTATGTTTTCCTGCTTCACTCAGGTACGCATGTTTTCTTTCCTGCAATTTTCTTATTACTACAAAGAAGTTGCTTTCATAGTTGGTGTTATTGTTGGTGTTGGCAATATAGTTTTTGCTGCTTATGATGTTCTTGTTGTTGTTGATTTTAGTTGAAGCCAAAGCGACGCTACTGTTGACCGATGTAGCTAAGCTACATGCTAAAGGTTGGAAGTTATTTAAATTGTAGTTGTACTGCTTGTTTTGCTCTCCCGTCCAAGCTTTACTGTTGTGTTGTTGTTGCTGCTGCTGTTGTTGTTGCAGTTGCTGTTACTACTACTGCTGCAGTTGTTGCTGTTGTTGTTGTTGCTACTGTTGTTCGTAGTGTTCGTAGCAGAAGTGACGGTGGTGGTGGTATCGGAGTTGCTGTTCTTCTTTGTGATTGATATAGTTATCTTCTTTTGCCTGCTTGCTTTTCTCGTTGTCACGTCAACAGAACAGGCGAATAGCTGTCAGCCTTTCTCATTTTATGAAAAGACACTCCTCTGATTCTTGCCCTTTCTCATCGACGACTGAAATTCCCTCGAAACTATTTGTTACTCCCATTGGGCAAAAAGTCAAATTTTTCAACGTGGAATAAAAATGGGATTAATTCGATAAGTACCCCCAAGAAATGGGGGAACTTTAAACAAAAAAAAAATGGAGCCAGCAACCGAAGGTTCCTTATTTTCTCCACTGGTTGAAAATGATACGGAAGCACCAATATTTTCAGGAGAATCTATATATTTTAATAATGCACTCATATTAAATTGCTTTTGTATCACCCTATACACACTCACATGTGTGTATATATATGTGTATATATATATATATATATATATATATATATATATATATATATATATATATATATATATATGTGTGTGTGTGTGTGTGTGTGCGTGTATGTGTGTGTGTGTGTGTGTGTGTGTGTGTGTGTGTGTGTGTGTGTGTGTGTATGTATATATATATATATATATCGTATCGTAGTCCGTACGTATCGCAGATCAAGATGTGAAGGATGATTTCCTTTTGCAAATACAGACAGGACACAGATGTGTGTCAATAGGCAGCTGGAGGAGATATTCTCCTGGAGCTAAAAGCAACAGTAACATCCACCCTTAGGGGGTCAGCCACATTTAAGTGGCAAATATACCTCACCTTGTCGTGCAGATATTGTTAATACCCTGTTCAGAGATTTAACATTGCATGTTTTCACTTATTCGAGATCAGTAAATAATATCACTGGAAAAAGTTATATATATTTGCAAAGGGATATCTTTCGCATTGAAATATTCCATCGAAGGTCGGCGATTGTCGTACGCTGAGGACGGGAAAATACCCAGAAACTCGAGTCCATACGTATTGCAGATCAACATCCACCCATAGGGGTCAGCTACATTTAAGTGGCAAATATACTTCACCTATAAATATATAGTTTTAGGGAAAAGAACCAAGGTTCATGAACTCATCGATGAAAATCCACTGTCATATATATATATATATAGAGAGAGAGAGAGAGAGATATATTAATATTTCTAAGTCTCTCTAAAGGAGACTACGGCAGCGGTACTGGAAATTAATAGTTATCGCCAAGCCAACATGGCAGTCCCAAAATTAGGACGAATGCTGCCGTGGATTAGCTCCAAGAGGCCATCGCCTCTCGCTAGCTATGTGGCACACGAATCTGTGTCCTTTATAACCTTCGAACAAGGGAAGTCAGCAGCTTCCCCTTGCTGGTTTGCCATCTGCAGACTAGACTAGTTTCAGGGTATTGCCCCTTGTCAATGCAGAGCATGTGTCCTTTATAACCTCTTGGAGCTAATCCACGGCAGCATTCGTCCTAATTTTGGGACTGCCATGTTGGTTTGGCGATAACTATTAATTTCCAGTACCGCTGCCGTAGTCTCCTTTAGAGAGACTTAGAAATATCAATATCTCTATTTCTGAAAACCAGTGGATGTATTCCGCTGAAATTAGATAAATAACCTTCATACAGATAGTCAGTAGCGACGCCTACTGGGTTTCGGCTGCTCTGCATTGACAAGGGGCAATACCCTGAAACTAGTCTAGTTTGCAGATGCCAAACTAACAAGGGGAAGCTGCTGACCTGCCCTGTTCGAAGGTTTTAAAGGACACAGGTTCGTGTGTCACATAGCGATGGCCTCTTGGAGCTAATACACGGCAGCATTCGTCCTAATTTTGGGATTGCCATGTTGGCTTGGCGATAACTATTAATATATATATATATATATATACATTTATACATATATATACTTTTATGCATGCACGCATGTAAGTATTTATGAATGTACTAGTCTGATCAGTAAGTATCCGGACTGTTACCGTAGTAACGACGCAAAGAACTCAGAGTAAAGCCGCTTGGCAAAGTTTGACCGTTAACTCCTCTGAGCGCGAGCACTAAGTTTTATCGTTAAGACTCACTTCCGCTATCTAAAACATTGCTTGAAATGAAGGTGTGTGGCGCGTGATCGTCACATTGGCTATGAGAGAGGAAGTTGCCATGGTGTTACCTGCTCAGAAGCCTACGCAAAGTCATAGAAAGTGTATGAGATGCACACAAGTGTACGAATAGTTCAGACGTTTCCAAGATGGCCGAAAAATGTCGATATTGATGAACATCTTGGGAAACTAACTACCAGTAGAACTGAGAAAATAAATTTCGGATATGCGTGCAACTCTGAAGGGAAATCGTCGAATCGTCACCCGTGAGTTATCAGAGGATGTGCAGATTAGTTATGGTTCAGTTCCCCTCTGTTCGTGCAGCTTCACCAGGCAGGGCGGTCTTGTGCTAGCGTTTCCAAGGTGTCTGGGTTGATCTCAAAGCTCTTCAGTAAGGCTTTGGGCATATCTTTGAAACGCTTTTTCGGTCCTACTTGCATGTGCGTGCCTTCTGCCAGTTCTCTTTGAAACAGTCTCTTGGGAAGTCGTGTGACAAGCATTTGAACAAGGTGTCTTGCCTACCTGAATTGCGCTCTGTTCAGTAGTGTGTAAATGCTTGGCAGATCAGCTCGGGAGAGGATCTCTGTGTCTGGAACCTTGCCTTGCCGGGTGATTTTCAGCAGCTTTCTCAAGTAGTTCAGTTTAATTTTTTGGCGTGATGTTCGTAAACCGTCTAAGTCTTGTGGGCGTACAGCAGCATTGGCAATACATTGTTTGGTACACCTTCAACTTGGTAGCCAGCCTAATGTCTCTTCTCGCCCACACTGATTCACCTAGCCGCTCGAATGCTGATTTTCCGAGGGGGTGCAACTCTGAGGGGAAATCGTCGAATCGTCACCCGTGAGTTATCAGAGGATGTGCAGATTAGTTATGGTTCAGTTCAGTGTATTATCACTGACGATTTGAGTATGAGACGCGTGTCTGCCAAGTCTTTGCCAAAACTGCTTTCAGCTGGTCAAAAGGACACTCGGGTTTCAGTTGCACAAAATCTCCTTGACTGTGTCGAGAACGATGAAAACTTCTGGAAAACTTTGTTTCTGAGCAGTTATCACCAAGCTTTTGTCCAAATTTGATGCAGATTCTCTGCTCAACTTTCTCTGTCATGGTCAATGCGACAGTCACACGCTACACGCTTTCCTTCCAAGCACTGTCGTAAACAGCGAAAGTGAACTAGAACGGTGAAACTTAGTGCGCATGCTCAGCAGATGTCAGGGTCAATCCGTGCCAAGCGGCTTAACTCTGCTTACTTTAGTTTTGTTACTATGGCAAAGGTCCGGATACTTATTGATCAGTCCACTTATGCTTGTATGACTGTATTCCTATATACACTGAGGAAAACTGAATACAATTCAGAAATGAATACAATTTTTAGCCAAGAATTACTAAGTTTGAAAATGATCAACTGAAAGCAGAATTATAGTAGACAATTTTTTCATCTTAGTTCCTTGTATCGACATTCTATAGTTTTTTTTGCACGACATAAGAAATAGCGTAGAATTCGTAATGCAGTACAAATTCCATATCCTTAGGATAATTAATTATTTATCTAAAATTGGATTTAATGCTACTCTTTGGTTAGCAAAAAAGAACGGAGAATGAAGTTGGTATTACTATTATTGTGGTCATGCGGCTCATCGATCTAAAATATGTAGCTAAAACTTCAATGTCAAATTGCACCAAGAAATCAGACAAATTATTACTAATTTGGAAGTATAAATTTCAAAGTATAACAGCATTTGTAAGATCAAACTTACCCGTGTCTCTATTGTTCACATTCTATTTTAATGAACTTTAATTAAGGAATAACTTTCCATTCTGTCAAGTCGTACATTAATCATTAAAATCATAATTATGTTTCTTCATGACGTGCGTAATATTAATTAAGCCATATTTCAATCCTCTTTCCGCAAATTAATCATTGTAGAAAACTTAATATTTCAATTTCATGTAGAACGTAACTCTGGGTATTTTTCTTAGTGTATTACTCGTTTCGTTGCCTAATAAATAATCTCCTGATCTGATTGCTCCGATTGAATGTTTAATAAGTATTTTGTAAATGAATTTTAACATGAGCACGACATGTGTCAGGTTGTCATTGATTTCCAGTATATGTTCCCTGTTTTGTAACGATACATTGATTCTGTTGGCATTCACCTTTGTTTTTCATACCAAATTTATTATTCTCATAGTCCTAGTAAGTAAATGTGTAATTAAAATTATTTGGTACTAAAAGTAGCCCTATTTTGGCGATCCCCGTTTTGTAGTTAGAGTAACAGCCTATAGATATAGGGATTGCAGAGAATAGTTATCAAACATGAGTGTCATTTCAGTATAAGGATTACAAGCAAAATTATATGATACATTATGTGCTGCCTCCGAGAGATAGTAAACCAATGCCCATTGGTGACTTTTACGTGATGCTGGATAGAGAAAGCTTTGTGAGGTCGGAGTCCAGTATCAGTAATTTTTCAATGCGTGTAAGAACTAAATACTTAAACCTTGTGACAATGTGCTTTACAAAACGAAAGATTTCCATTACTCAAGTGCGACCAAGCCTAACTAAATGAACTAGTACAACTAGAATATGACGTAGGAAAAGGTTAGCAGTCTGATCTGTAGAGCGCACATCTAGCCCAAAGCAATATTTATTCCGTTGCACTTTGAAGGAAAGATTTTAAAACATTTCTGGCAGGATTTGGTGGTATGTCATCTTTTTTTTCTGACTAATGCAGTTACGATCCTCCCATCTGATTTTCGCTTCTGACTCTTGACACTAATATGTAATTGAGAATAAACCTACAAGAGATACGTAGTTTGTCGAACAATTTCAAAGAGGAGTCTGCAGAAACCTTCACCTACGAGTGAAATAGTGCTTGCATTCAAATTTAAAATTTCGTGAGAAGAAATCTACATAAAGTAATATGAAAAAATCAGAAAAAATTTAGGACCTATGAAGAAACTGCAATTTAATAAAAGTTGTAAGAAAGATGTTTTAAAATTAAAGAGTAATTATTTCTGAGTACAGGTGCGCCCTGGTTGTATACGAATTTTGCTCCTCCTGATTTGCGATTGAATCATGTTTTTATTACACTTCTTAATTTGTTTCTATTTTCTAAAGTATTGTTGAAATGAAATTGAAAAATGGTAAATCAGCAGAGATTTCCTTTCTTCAATATACAAGAATAACTTCTAAAGATTCAGAATGTTATTGAAATTGCGTAAATATTAAAGACATTAAAGAAACGTTCTACCAATGGGGAGCAATAAATTTGAAATCCCTATATTAATAGTATTTTCATATGTCGTACGAATGAACGTATGTATGTACGTATGTATGTATGTACGTGTGTACGTATGTATGTACGTGTGTACGTATGTATGTATGTACGTATGTACGTATGTATGAATGTGAACCAAATAAAAATCGTGTTTACTAAGTCAGTAAAGGAGTGGGTAAAAACATCCATTTATAGAATAGAACATTCGGGGTTTTAACCTGCACAGCTTTATGTAACAGAATGGTACTGCTGCAAGCACCAATACATTTTCTCAAGTAATACTACTAAACAAACACCGAAGTATTATAATAAACAGAACCAAAATAATAATTTTATCCATATGAACGTGACAAGATACGCAACATGGTTTCGAAAATATACAATCACAAAGTTGCACGTATGCTGGAAAGAAATTCAGAAATATATATTTTCCCGCTTCATCGTAGATGCAAGTATTATGCAGAAGCACATTTGACTGAAATGTATTGTCTAACTAAAGAAATACTCACCCTAATTACAAGTAAGAACTAGAATATGAACCCCAAACTTGCCCTGCTGCACTAGTTGCTCAGTGTATGATGAGTTTCAGAGTAGCATACTTCACACATATCTATCTATCTATATATATATATATATATATATATATATATAGGCGTGTGTATCTAAAGAGTAAACTTATTCAATAAAATCGCCATTGGCTTCAACCACAGCTTCCGGATGACTTCGGAATCAACAGCAACTTTTCTGAACCGTACCCTTGTTTAAATTGGTGAATGCTGCTATAATCTTTGTCTTCAGTTCTTCTTTGTTGGTCTCTCGTTCAACTGCTCTCATAATAATCAAGGGGTTTGCAGTTTGGCGGCCAGATGTTAGGGGCGATATTGTCGTAGAAATTGTCTGATTGCCATGGCTGGGTTCTCTTGCTTCTGTGGCATGGCTCAGTGTCCTGTTGCCTGGCTTAGGGTCTTCGAGCAGCCACCCTCTTGACCTAGGGCAGTACTACGTCTTCCGGGCACATGGTGTAAGCTTCCATGTTGAGTCTGAGACAGTATGGAAAGATGAATGGAGGCATAACGTCGCCATCACTAGTGATTACTCCAAACACCATGACGTTGAGTGGATATTTGATTTTTTTTCATTCTTAGTACTTGTCCCCAGATTTCACTGTCTTTTGATTGACACCCAAACACTCTGAAATGTTCGTATTGGAGCTTCCTACGCAAATGCCACGCAGTACAGCATGTCGTTTCTAAATTTCTGGCAGAACGAATTGCGTCATAGTGCTGTTTTAATCACAGACGGTGACTCACCGACCCTACTATACTATGTTGTCGAGAAAAGCAAAGACATATAAAGTGCATGTGCGAAATTAAAAATATAAAATGGTGACCCTATATGTAAACATGTATATATGCATATATATATATATATATATATATATATATATATATATATATATATATGTGTGTGTGTGTGTGTGTGTGTGTGTGTGTGTGTGTGTGTGTATGTATCATATTTTCTTCGTTCATTCAGGGCTGAAACGGAGCTTGTACTTTTAAATAAAGTATGTGTGAATGTGTGTGCGTGCGTGCGTGTGGGTAGGTGTGTACTGAGAGTTATAAGAGACGAAAAGCGATGTATAAAGAACAAAGTATGTAGAATACATGCTGCCTGAAAATGCAAGCTTTTCGAGTGCCAGCAGAATTTACATAATAAACGCAACATGCTGATTTAATAAAATATGATCACAGTATATTGATAAACCGGGACACTATATTATTAGCTTTCACCAGCTTTTATTTAAATGACTAATAAGATATTGTATTTTAATGAAGGTAAATTGGAAAGAGTTAAAGCTTAAATAGTGAGATGGAAAAACTACCGTGAGTTGCCAAATTGCCAACAATATACGAAATTAACAGTTACTAGAAGCTAATATACGTAATATAGTGAGATGCAAATTCCTAAATGATTAAAATTACACTTGTGGTCGTGTGGTAAATCATAATAATCGCGTGTGTACGTTCGCTTTTGTATGGTCGTTATTGTTCGAATGTGCTTCAGTTTAGTTTGTCAATTAAATCTTCTGACATCAACAACACCCATTAATATGAAATGATCAACAGCTCTGAAAATGTTCCTATAAAAATCGTTAATAGACTGTAGAATCAACAGTTAAACATTTAGTATGTATCAACAAATACATTTCATACCTATACATTACGAACACAGTCAACCACACACCACTGCTCGCACGCAAACACAGAGAAACACAAACACACACACACACACACACACACACACACACACACACATACACACACACGCACACATATATGTATGCATAGAAACACATGCATACATAGATACAACCATCCATCATATACGTATATGCATAATATGTATACTTATAAGCGTATGAATATATGTCTCTCTATATAAAATATATTTATATATACATGTATGTATATATAATCATATATATACATATATATATATATGGCTATTTTTATGAGTGGACTTATGTATACACACTGGTTTGTACTTATGTAAAGCAGTGTAAAGTACTAATAATTTGACATTCTTAAACCGGTACTGGCTTTCTGTTTGATGTGTCTTTAATATTAGCTTTTTTCAAACATATCATACCAGAAAGGCAAATTTAATATTAATATTGTCTCTGGGTTTAGATGCCGCATTCTGTTGAATTAAATGCCGTGTATATTTCATTAAATCTAAAACATTGCTTTTGTATAGAACTGCTTTCTTCATACGCTCTTGCGTTTAAACTGTATTTAGATTTTTAATTATATTTTATAGATATTTTGGCAAGAGAAGCTAACTGTTAATATCAACAAGTCTACGGCTTATTAATTTCCTTCATGGACTACAATACCGCTATTCTATAAACACTGTTCACTGTAAAAACGTTATTAAACTTTTAATACATATATCTGCGTTTGCACACAGAGGCACACAGACACGCGCACTTACATACGCACATACAGGTAAACATATACTTTCATTCATATAAATATGCTTGCCTAAGTACAT
This sequence comes from Octopus bimaculoides, assembly GCF_046866305.1. Lineage (NCBI taxonomy): Eukaryota > Metazoa > Mollusca > Cephalopoda > Octopoda > Octopodidae > Octopus > Octopus bimaculoides. The sequence continues at coordinate 27,893,332 of NC_142930.1, read as the reverse complement.
ATATATTATCATATATGTATGTGTATGTGAATGTATATGTCCCTCTATGTTTATAAATTGATGTGTGGATGTATATGTGTATCCTAAATCTGAAATATATTATTTTCTCCCAGAAGAATTGCATTTAAAAACATCAGTATATTTAGATTTATATTACTTGCGAAAACGTACTTATTACTTTGTAAAGCTACACTGCAGGCAGAATATATAGTTACCCTTTCCTGAAAGAAAATTTGTATGCACTAATTTTGATAATTCTTTTACGTAGTAATCGTATGTACCTTAGAGAAGGCAACTATATTAATATATTAATATTCTATTAAAATACTAAGGTCATACAAATGTATTCCCCTGTACAGTAGTTCCAATGAAAACATTCATATATTGAAACTATACTTGTAGATATTTAATCACTTACACTGATTTATTGGCAGTTAAGTATTGATTATCATTCTGCATTACATCATTGCTTTAGTGGTCATAAATATTTTAATCATTTTAAACAAAGTTTGCATTTTTTTTTTCATCAGCTGATACACTAATTCTTTGATCTGAATGTTCATTTTGAAGATCTTATAAAATCTTATGTCAATTACCATATTACAATAGACCGGTGAAATTCAATTGATACATTATTATTCAGGGACGAGAAAATTATTCAGATGGGTGAATATTGCCTTCCTTTTTTATATATAAATTGTGTCCTGTCGTTTCATTTTGATGCTGTTCAAAACATTGCATAGTCAAATTCTCCTACATGCCATATAATGCACTTCTAAGATTGCACTGTCAAGTGTTGGGAACATTTTGTGATGATGTTTCCATTAGATATTACGGTGGTCGCTGGAGGATATGGAAATTATCGATATTCCGAAGCTTATTCTATGGTCTCCTCGAAATATGTTACTCAAAATGTTACAAGTCAACATATTTAAAGAAGGCGGAGAAATTTAACTATCTAGCAGGTGTCTTCATTCAATATGAAAACGGAAACCATCATTAAATCTAAATGAATAGCTTTTCATCGCAAAGGAAACCCGCGTCTCGAGACGTCAAATATATTCATTTCCGAACCGTAAGCCATCTATCAGGTTGTAAAGAATTTATCTCAGAAGTCTTTCTCATGTTCTACTGTTTTATTATTTTATGTATTACCGTAAAAAAACATTTATCTTTTATTCTTTAAGGTTCTCTTATTTTAGGCATTGGACTGAGGTCATGCTGAGATTCTGCCTTGAATATTTTAGTAAAAAGTACCCCACCTCAGTACTTATTTGTTTGTAAATTTATATATCTTTCTTATATTGCCAATCCGGTAAGTTACAAAGGCGTAAACAAACCAACACCGGTTTTTAAACGAGGGGCTGATAAAAGCAAACACAAATACGCAAACAGTCACATGTATGTACATACATAAGCACGCTGTATGTATATACACACGCATGTACGTACATACACACACACACACCTATATGCACAAACATATATGCGTGTGTGTGTGTGTATGTGTGGGTGTGTGCGTACGTGTGTGTGTGTGTGCGTACGTGTGTGTGTGTGTGTGTGTGTGTGTGTGTGTGTGTGTGTGCGTGTGAAACACTTCCACATTGTTTTCCTCTACCTAATTTACTTATAGGTAGGCCCGGAGTAATAGCAGAAAACTCTTGCCAAAGATGTCACACAATGCGACTGAATATAAGATCGCGTTGCAAGTTCACATTTTTTTTACCACACAACTATTTCAGCACCTATTACTAATTAAATTATTCAAACATAACTTCGTATGTATTCATTCATTTTTCCTTCTCGACTCTCATTGAGAAAATTGAATGTATACAGATTCTTATTTAATGTGGAAAAAGGAAGTGTATGTAAAACTTTCTTGGAATACAATGAACTATGTGATTATGAATGCAATTAATTATAAACCACGATATTGTTTATCAATCACAAAATATACAGTTCCTCATGGTATACTATAAAATGGCTCAAATTAATTTCGGAAAAGCAGAGAATGTTATGCCTTAGCAGGAGATATCAGCCGTAAACTGAAATTATTTGACGACAATGTGCAGCAAACAATCCTCCTCTTCATTATTATCGATAAGCATTTGAACAGCAAGCTCACAGCGTGCACCGGTTTCACATTGATGGTAAATAAAAAACAAGAGATATTTTCAATATCGTGGTTTCCGCCAGTACCCAACGTACGTTGCTCATCAAATGTTTATCAAGAATGGAGTTACTTTTTTTTGCAAACCAGGTATGTACGTACAAGATAAACAATAGTACATTTCATTCCCACAACTTCGGGAAAATAACGTTACAAATGGCGTTATGAAAATACAGAACAAAAGGAAACCAAATGTGCTACAAGATGGTAGTAATTAAAGGAAGCAGGGCATCTTGATTTCTACGGAGCATATGTATACACATATAACTGTATGCAAAAGTACAGAGACTTGCACACATATGAGTGCGTATGTGAGTTTAAATATTTACACGTGTGCATGTATGCACACTTCGGTATTAACACTCTAAGATCATAACTTTCTCAATGGATGAGACGTTTATTATTTCCCCAGGTTAGTATACATTTTAAGATTCCAAAATTCCAAATTATTTAAATATAATGAAATGTCATATATAAATGACAAGGAAGAATGTAAACTTACTTTTTTGTATTAGCTGTTGTTATTTTGATTCCATTTCTGAAGATAAAAACTTAGTATAAATAATATTATACATCTTTTGTGCAAAGTAAATATTGATATTTTGTAACAGTTCACAATAACAGCTGGGATTGCTTGTTTCGTGTGTAAGATCGTAGGCGATAAGTTACATACATACATACATACATACATATATAGGTATATATATGCATGTATATATATATATATATATATATATATATATATATATATATATATATATATATATATATATATATATATATATATATATATGTATGTATGTATGTGTGTGTATATATATGTATAGTCTGTCATGCCGGCCATGACGAAGGGAAATAGCCCTGAAACTCGAGTCGCCTTTATATATTTATATTTATATATTTATATATTTGATCCTTTATATTGAACACTCAATACTTCATCTACATTCAATACTTTCTTTCATGGTGCCATCCATTTTTATTTTATTTTATTTTATATTATATATTGTATATTATATTATATATTGCATATTCCATATTCTATACCCCACATTGGTTCTGCAGGAATATAAATAAAACATAAAAAAACAGACAGTGTTGGAACTCTTTTAAACAAAATAATATATACATATATATATATATATATATATATATATATATATATATATATATATATATTGTTGTACTTGGGGATGGTCATATTGCCAGTTTAGCCAATAAAAACACACACACTGTATATTTGGTGTTAATTTTTTTTTTCAGCTTTATATTACATTAATCTTAATCTTAATCTTATTTCGGCCAGAGTTCTTTCGTCACACTTCTGTGACCTCATCAGTGGTCCTTTGTTTCCTTCTTTCTTATGTGTGTCTCACCTTGCTAACTATCAGCCATTTTGTA